>NC_133434.1:38261721-38463963 GCF_011762505.2 Arvicanthis niloticus
ATCTTGTGTTTTGAACAACTAAAATACATTCTATTTATTGCCGTTGTCTGGCCTACTGTTGAATCACTAGAACTATGAACTGAACAGGTCCTTATATGTGACAAGCAGCCTGGCAAAGAGATGCTCTAATCCTAAGTGCTCTGGAGGCTGAGGCAGGACTGCTGTATGTTCAAAGCCAGCCTGGGATACCAGGTGAGTACCAGGCGTGACAGAGGGTCCTAGCAATATGCTGCCTCACAAAAAAAAAACAATAAGACAAGAAGTAGCTTGGTGTGGTGGCACGTACTTGCAGTCCGAAGCACTTGAGTATCAAGAGGCAGGATGACCAGGAAGTCAAGGCCACACAGTGAATGAGATGGCAGCTCTCCTTCTCTGCCAAAAAAAAAAAAAAAAAAAAAAGTCACAGATTTGTATTTTTAATGCCAAACAACTATATGGGATTGTAGTATTCTCATCCTAAGTTATTTTTAATACATGTAATTAATGTAATTAGTGTCTCTGTTAGCGTGTGTGTGTTCATATATACATGGATGTGTACACTGTAACATGTGGAAGTCAAGACAAAAAAAATTGTGGAAATCAGTTCTTTTCAACTTGGGGTTGAAACTCAGGTGTTTAGGTGTGGCAGCAAGCGCCCTGACCCACTGAGCCATCTCACTGGCCCAACAGCCTCATTTTAAAAAACTGTATAATTTGGTAAGGCCACACAACTAAATCAGCAGAACTGGGTTTAAATCATGCAGCTAAGCTGGGCATGATGGGAAAGACTTGTAGTCCCAGCTACTTGGGAGTCAGAGGCAGGAGGATGCCTAAGTCCTGATGTCCCAGACCAGTCTGGGTAGTTAAGGGCTGGGAGGTAGCTCAGAGGTGGCCGGTGTGTCAAGCACGCACAAGATCCCAATTTTAATCCCTAGTATTACCAAAAACCAAATTCACAAACACTGCTGCATATTTCTAGTATTGAAAACATCTGTTAATGTAAGGCTGGGAGTATGGTTCAGCGTTAGAACACTTGCTCAGCAAGTTCTCGTGGATGAAATTATGAACAACTTTTGCTTTTCTTTTGACTTCAGGTTCATTTATGTGTATTGTTTGAACAGATGTGTGTGCCCACGCACGCTTACGTATGGCTGTGAGCCATCACATAGGTGCTGTGAACTGAACCAAGCAACGTGTGCTCTTACTGATGTCCATCTCTCCAGCCCCACTTTTTTTTAAGCTTTATTTTTTGAGAAAAGTTCTCATGTATTCCAGGCTAGTTTCAAACGTGGCCTTCAACTTCTGATCTCCCTGTTCCTCAGATTTTCAACTTAGGGGTCTAGAGGGTTTAACTCAGGTTTCCAGGATTGCAGGTGAGAGTCACCATTCTCCTGTAACTTTTTTAAAGGGGCAACTTTCCCTGAATTTTTGTTTTACATTACTATTAAAATATAACTTGGAATGGATTTTCCTTATGGAAAGGAGCCATTTGCTTTGAAAAGTAGGATTTACTTTTACAGAAAATCTCACATTGCCCCATTCCCCAGGTATTGGGGATTGAACCTATGGCCTTGGGCATTTCAGGTAAAGAGTCCCCTGCTGAGCTGTGTTCTTAGCTCTATTTGTTGGGGGGGTGGGGGGCTGGAATTGGGGTTTGAGTGATTTGCCTGGGTTGGCTTTGTGCTCACTTGGTAATACATGCAAGTTTTCAACTTTGGATCCTTCTGTTTTGTCCTCCCAAGTAGCTGAGATTACAGGCCTCTGACACTAGCCTGGATCACACTGTTTACGTTCCTTAACTAAATAAGCTAATCGTTCTGAGAAATGTATCTGAGTAGTACAGCACTTGCCTGGCACATGTGAGGCCCGGGGTTCCATCTTTGAACCATATCTATACTCACAAACCCTCATAAATAAGTAAATAAATAACTCTACTAAATAAAATTTGGACAGTTGATCCTACATGGCACTAACATATTAAGGAAAAATTCATTTTATAAACGTATTATGTTGCTATGGGGGGAGATGTGTTGTGGCACAAATACAGCCAGGAGACAAGTTCTGGGAGTTCCACCTTTTTTTTTTTTTTTTAAAAGATTTATTTATTTTAATGTATATGAGTGCTGTAACTGTCTTCAGACACATAAGAGGGAATCAGATCTCATTACAGGTGGTTATGAGCCACCATGTGGTTGCTGGGAATTGAACTCAGGACCTCTGGAAGAGCAGTCAGGGCTCTTAACTGCTGAGCCGTCTCTCCAGCCCTCTAATTCCACCTTTATGTGGCATCTTGAGATTGAATGTAGGACATCAGGCTTCTGCATCAAGTGATATGTGTGTGTGTGTGTGTGTGTGTGTGTGTGTGTGTGAGAGAGAGAGAGAGAGAGAGAGAGAGAGAGGGAGGGAGAGACAGAGACCTGCGTGTGTGTGTGTGTGTGAGTGTGTGAGAGAGTGTGTGTGAGAGAGAGAGAGAGAGAGAGAGAGAGAGAGACACCTGTGTATGGATGGGTACCTGACAGTGGATTCCATGGAGCTGGAGTTACAAGCAGTTCTGAACACCTGATATGGGGGTTAAGAATCAAACTCTAGTCTTTGTTATTTAAGATTTATTTTATGTGCATGAGTATTTTGCTTACCGTATGTCTGTGCACTGTATGTGTGCCCATATAGGCCAGAAGAAGGCATCAGATTTTCAGGATTGGAGTTAACAAAGGTTTCAAGACACTATGTGGGAATGGAACCTGGGTAATCTGCAAAAGAAGCAAGTATGCTTAGCTGCAGAGCCCTTTCTCCAGCCCAACCCTAGCAACCTGAAAAGCAGCCAGTGTTCTTTACCACTGAGTGTCTCTCCAGCCTTCATTTTCTAATTTAAGACAGAACACTTAATACCTGGAGTATGACGCTAAAGAACAGCATTGCCAGTGGTGGCGCACGCCTGTGATCCCAGCACTTGGGAGGCAGAGGCGGGGGTCTCTGAGTTTGAGGCCAGCCTGGTCTACAGAGTGAGTTCCAGGACAGGCAGGACTGCACAGAGAAGTCCTGTTTGGGGGTGGGGGTGAAGAATGGCAATTACATTTGTTTTTATTTAGTTCTATTTCTATTTTACAGCTGAAAATAAGTATGCAGGAGGAAACCCAGTCTGTGTGCGCCCAACTCCCAAGTGGCAAAAAGGCATCGGGGAATTCTTCAGGCTGTCTCCTAAAGATTCTAAGAAAGAGAACCAGATTCCTGTAGAAGCAGGAAGCAGTGGCTTAGGAAAAACAAAGAGAAAGTAAGTGTCTGTGTTGTGGAAAACAAGTGAATATCTTCTTAAAAAGAAAAGACAAACAGGATAATTTTAAAGTTTCTCTCTGAACTAGTAAGATAATGAAAACTATGCTTTAATTTCTAATCATTTATGTCACTTTAAAATTTCAAATATATTTAAAAAATTATTTACTTTTACTTACTCCAAAGAGACTTGATTCCTCTTCATTTATTATTCCTCTAATTTTCATAGCTTTTTGTTTTGTTTTTTGAGACAATCTCTGTATGTAACCCAGGATTAGCTTGAACTTCTTGTAATCCTCCTGCTTCAGCTTGCTAAAGCGCTGTGCTGAGAGGCACGAGCTACCACACCTTACAGTCGGTCTGCCTCTCCTTCCCTCTCTTCCCTCCTTTTCCCTTTTTTGTCAAGATTTCTACGTCAGTTCATCCAGTCTGGACTCCATTGAGCTCCTCACTCCTCACACAATTCCCAGTTAGGAACTGAGGGAGTAGCTCTGTGAGCCGGACACTCGGCATGCCTACAGTGCTAGGTTTAGTTTCCAGTTCCAAAATCAGGAATAATACTACATGCTGAACTTTCACAGAAATATGCAAATAAAGTAGAGAAATTAAACAGAAAGTCCTCTCTATAGGAACTAGTCATACTAATTTCATCCCCCCAATCTTCTGTAAAACCTTAAGAATTCTTCAAAATCTTACATCTTAGGCTGGAGTTTTGTTTTTGTTTCTTCCTTGAGACAGGATTCCTCAGTGTAGTTCTGGCTGTCCTGGAATTCAGCTCATTCTGTAACCAGGCTGGCCTTGAACTCAGAGATCTGTCTGCTTCTGCCTCCCAAATGTCAGGATCAAAGGTGTGCGCCTCCACTGACTAGAGGCTGGAATTTTTTAAATTATTTTTTTGTTTTTTTTTGAGACAGAGCCTCTTTCATGTGACTCTGGCCATCCAGAAATTCACTATGTAAACTCAGCTAGCCCCACACTCACAGAGATTTATCTGCCTTTGCAGTGCTAGGATTAAAGGAGCCATCATGCAAGCTTGTTTTTAAGTTTTTAATGAAATGAGAATGCCAGTGATATTGAGCTAAAATTCTAAGTACAAAAGTCTATTTGGGGCTAGAGAGAGAGGGCTGGCTGCTTAAGAGCATGAGCTGCTCTTGCAGAGGATTGAGGTTTGATTCCCAGCACCTACGTGGCCACTCAAAAGTGTAACTCCAATTCCAGGGGATCTGATGCCTCTTCTGACCCTTGGGTTCCTGTAGTGTACGATGTATGTAAATACAGCACACACACACATGTACCCATAAAAATAAATATACATAAAATGAAAAATGTTTTTAAAAAAGGAAAAAGTATACTCTGCTTTGCCACATGCATGTGTGTGCATGCGAGCAATAATTATCTGTCTGGGTAAAACCGCCGTTTCCTGCTACACACTATCCGCCTCTAACAATCAGCGTCCATCCTGAAGCTGTAGTCTATTCACAAGAAGCTGGGCGTGGTATTAAATGCCTTCCTTTAGTCCCACCACATGGGAGACAGAGGCAGGTGGATTTCTGAGTCTGTGAGTCCAGCCTGGTCTACAGAGTGAGTTCTAAAACAGCCAGAGCTACACAGAGAAACCCTGTCTTAATTCCCCCCCACCCCCCAAGGGGTGGGGGTCGGGGGTGGTGAGATGGCTCAGCAGCTAAGAGCACTGACTGCTCTACTAGAGGTCCTGAGTTCAATTCCCAGCAACCACATGGTGGCTGACAACCATCTGTGATGGGGTCTGATGCCCTCTTCTGGTGTGATTGAAGACAGTGACAGTGTACTCACATACATTAAATAAATAAATTTTAAAAAGGGGTTGTGGGGAAAGCTGGGGATGTGGCTCAGTGGAGGAGCACTTCACATGTTTGAGGCCTTAGCTTCATTTCATTGCTCTGCATCTAAAAGAAAAAGTTAGGAAAAGAGATTTGAATTCTTTCTTTTAGATTTCTATGTATCAAAACCAAGACACATATTATAGAGCGTGTTTGGAGTTCAGAGGACATCTTTCAGGAGTCAGTTCTCTTTCTACCTCTACATGGGTCTCAGGGACTGAACTCAAGGTGTTCAAATGACACAGAAGCACACTTACCAGAGGAGCCATTCACTGCTCCCACACTTCCATTTCCTTCCTTCCTTCCTTCCTTCCTTCCTTCCTTCCTTCCTTCCTTCCTTCTCTTTCTTTTTTAAGACAGGATCTCACTATGTAGTCTTGGCTGGCCTAGAACTCACTCAGTAGACCAGGCTGGCTTGGAACTCTCAGAGATCCACCTGCCTCAGCCTCCTAAATGCTGGGATTAAAATTGCATACCACCACTTCTTGCCTTTTTTTAAAAAAATGTTTTAATTCTAAAACAAAGTATGTGTGAGATTGAGGCCAGCCTGAACTACCTGAGATCCTGCTTCAAAAACCAAAACAAAAAATGTACTTGGGTGTAGAGAGGGTGTGGTACCATGACATTGTCATTGTGATGTCTTCTTGAAATTAAGACCTGGTTTGTAATCTCCACACCAGCCAAAAACTTAGGGAACTTCTAGCTCAACAAGCAGCAAGCTGGATACTGGGAACCCCAACCACCAGGGGTAAGAGGATGGCGGTCAGAGTTTGTTTGGGACTGTTGCTGCTCCTTGCTCTGGTCCTCCCAATGCAGGTCAAGTCATTTGTCCCTTTAACCAGCACATCAGGCCCCACCTACTATGAAACAGAGGCCCCGTCTTCCAGCAGTTCCCTAAAAGCTATAGCCAAGGTCCTTGGGATGTCGCTCGCCTTCCTGCACCTCATCCATTAGAACGCAGGCCAGACCACACTCTAACACTGGACCAAGTGGCACCTGCCCATCCAGTGTTGCATGGAAAGCAAAACCAGGTCTTCAAATCTACTCAGCCCACTGGGTTTAATAACTCAGAAAGTCTTGAGAAGCTCAAACTGGACTGCCTTGAAGATCATCTCAAGGGTTAATCAGATGGTGAATACTGATCTTAAGCCTCCTGGAGTTTCACTTATAACAACAAAGAGAAGGACAACACTGAACATTGGTTAATGATTTCATTAAATGTGGCTTATGAAATATGGATTATAAAAAGTTCACCTTGAAATAATTTCACTTTGATCTAGAGAAAAAGTGTACAGTGTGGGAAGGAGAGTTGGTGATTTTATGGCTCACTAAACCAAAAGGCCTTACAGGTAATTAGGAAATACGAAGATTTCAAGTTTTACATGCACTTTGGAGGAAGTACAAGGTACTACTGTAAACCTTTTATCTCTGCAATTCTCTCTGTGCTAGGGATTGAACTCTGGAACTTGTAAGCATTAGACAATCTATACCAATGTGCTATAGTCATTTAACTGTTTTCCTTTCTGTTTCTTTTCTCTTTTTTCCTGTCGTTTGTTTGTTTCTGAGACAGGGTTTGTCTGTATATCTCTGGCTGTCCTGGAACCTGCTCTACAGACCAGTATAGTAACTGATACTGGGGCAAGGATGGATTTCAATCATGCTTAATCCCCCTTCACCCGGTAACCCAGGCTGGCTTCAGACTCACTCTGTCCTAGGAGTCTTGTGTCCTCCCGTCTCAGCCTCCTTTGTGATGAGTTTACAGCTATGTGCTGGACCTGGAGATGTATCTCAGTGACAGAAGGCTTGTCAGTACAAGGTCCTGGGATCAACCTTATTTTTATTTTTTAATTTAATTTATTTTATTTTATTTTTTTGATACAGGGTTTCTCTGTATAGTCTTGGCTGTCCTAGAATTTGTTTTGTATAGCCTTGACTGCTCTAGAACTCCCTCTGTAGATCAGGCTGGCCTAGAACTCAGAGATCCACCTGCTTCTGCCTCCCGGGTGTTGGGATTAAAGGCGTGTGCCACCACTGCATGGTCTGGTTAGCCCTGCAAAAGATCATGGATTTGATAGGCATTTTACACCATGCTCAACTGGTAATTCTTTTTCTAAAGATTTATTTTATGTATGCATATGTATGTGTGTACCACATATGTGTAGGTACTTGAAGCAAGGACACTGGTGTCCTGGAACTGGAATTTCAGGTGGTTGTATGGCACCTGATGTACAGGAGCTAAGAACTGACCTGTGTCTTCTTGGCCACTAAACCATCTCTAGCTCATAACTCATCATTCTTACATACATACTTAGTAACTCATCCCCGTCTGTAAGTAAACAGAAAAAAGCAAAACAAAAAAGAACTCTCCATTACATGGAGATAAATTATATAGTTTTATAAACAAGTTTAATCCATAGTATAATAGTTCAGTAATAGCTAGACATGGCGATACATGCCTTTAATTACAGAGACTGAGAAAGGGAGACCCAGGAGTTTAAAGCCAGCCTGGAGTACATGGTGAGGCAGTCTCAGAAAACCACAACCAGAGACGTGTGTAGCTCCATGATGGAGCACTGTCTAGCCTGTGTCCCTGGTTCAGTTTACTAGGAAAAAAATAAAACAAAATACAAAAAACTCAGAGCAACCAAACAAGAAAACTTAAAACAATAAAAACTAGATTCTAGAGGTTTATACTATTTTTAGACTACTTCTTTGATTTGCATTGTCTATGAAAATGAGTTACGTCCTTACTGAAGCAGTAAGGGAATGTATGAGAAGGAATGGGAGCCCTCAGGTCATACCCGCTGTGCTTACTCCTTACAGTCTCTTGTTTTAGCCCCAAGCAGGGCAAGCTCCTTTTGCATGTACAACTAGTTAGATAAATGTTTTCCCCTTTAATCAAATTTCTAAAAGTTACATTTTGTGTGTGTGTGTGTGTGTGTGTGTGTGTGTGTGTGTGTGTCTGCTTGAGTGTTTGTGTCACAGTGCATTTGTGGAAGACAGAGAACAATTTCCAGAAATAAGTTCTTTTCTTCCACCACTGGATCAAGGAACCAAGCTTGGGCCATCAGGTGCCATGAACCCTTACCCAGCAAGCCCTCCCATGAACCCTTACCCAGCAAGCCCTCCCATGAACCCTTACCCAGCAAGCCCTCCCTGGGCCCTTCCTTCCTTTAGCACACATCTCTCATGTCTCCATGCTCTGACTGCCCCTCTCAGGCCCTTCTTCCTCACTTTCAAATCTGTCACACAGACCTATGACCTTCTCACCCCTCCCTCTTACACCCTGCCCTCCTGTCTCCAAGTTCCTTTTCTAATTGATGTTATTTCTACTCCTACATCTGCATGAACAAGTATACATACATCTAAATCTAAATTCTGTGTATGAAAGAAAACATTCAGTATTTATCTTTCAGAGTCTTGGTTATTGCACTTAACACGATGGTCTCTACTTTCATCCATTTTCTTGGGATATTAAAAATTTAAATTTTTATTTATAAGTGTATGTGCATATTTCCTGGTGCCCATGGAGACCAGAAAAGGGCATCAGGGATACTCTGAGCTGTAGTTACTATTGAGCTATTCTGTGTGTGTGCTGGGATATGAACTCCTGACCTGCAAGAGCAGTAAGCTCTCTTAACCACAGAGCCATCTCTCTGGCCTCCAAATGTCATTTCATTCTTTATTGCTAAATAAAATTCCTTTGTGTATGTGTCAAATTTTCTTTATTCACTCATCTATTGATACAGCTGTAGGCTATCTGTTGTGATTGGTACAGCATCTGCTTAAATTTGTGTGTGTGTGTGCACAGATGTGCATGTATGTTTGTACATGTGTAGGCCAGAGGTTGACATCAAGTATCTTCTTTTTTTTTTTTCTCTCTTTTGTTTTTTGTTTGATTTTCTTCTCTTTAAATTGAATTTATGACTCAGTGTTGTTCTGTAGCCCTGGCTGTCCTAGGACTCACTCAGTAGATCAGGCTAGCCTCAAACTCAAATCTGCTTGCCTCTGCCTCTTTAAATCCCACACACTGGGATTAAAAACATGTTCCATCAGGCTTCGAATGCCTTTCTCAATCACTTTGTACCTTGTTTTTCTGAGACAGGTATCTCACTGTACCTGGAGCATGCGGGTTTGACTAGACTGGTTGGCCAGTGAGCCTTAAATCCCCGTCTCAGCCTCGAGAGTACTGGGATTACAGGCATATGGAACTCTGCTCACCTTTTAATATACATTCTGAGGGGATAACACGGAAGTCTTCATGCTTACATTGCAAGCGTTTTTTTTACCTACAAGAAGCCTCTTTATCCCATTTATGTAAATCTTGAATATCACTAGTGTGCCTAAAGAAAATCAGACCTTTGCAAAAGGGAAGTTTGGATCACAATTTATTAACGTCTCTTAATTCCCTAGAAAACACAATGGAGACCTCTCCATAATAGATTAGTACACGAAGCAGTGGTAGTCCTGCACTAAGGCTCGACACTTTGTTATAGCTTCTTTCTTTACTATCCATCTGGTCTATGGCCATTCAGGTGCACTGGGTCTCACTTGAAAACTAAGCATTTCAGAGTAGATACTACTATGCATTGTCAGATCTACTCAAATCGATATTTACCTTATAATCATGAAATTTTAATTAACAGGTTATGTTCTATTTATCAACTTAACATTAAAATCAATGGTATGAGAAAGAGGTAGTTTAAATAATTTTAGCCAGTTTCATACATGTATATATTTGACATATTTCTATTTTAAAGATTTATTTTTAATTATGTTTATGGGTATATGCATGGTGAGCAAAGGTGCCTGGGGAGGCCAGAAGAGGTCACTGGGTACCTTGGAAGTGAAGTTACAGGAGATGGTGACATGTCCGACATGGAGGGACCTAGACTTGGAGATTCTGCAAGAGCAGCAGGCACTTTTAACCACTGAGCCGTCTCTGCATCTCTGCAGCTCCCGTTTTAACCACTGAGCCGTCTCTCCATCTCTGCAGCTCCCATGTTCTTATTTACTTGTAGAATCTATAACAGCCCAAGCTGTCCCAGAACTCACTCTTCAGTTCAAATGAGACTGGGATTTGCAGCAATCTCTGTGCCTTAGCCTCCTAGTTCTGGATAACAGGCTGACATGCAGTTTTATTTTTTTTATTTTGTAATTATTTATTTCATTTTAATTTGTGTGTGAGATATATATCATATGTATGATACATATGTGTATATATGATACACACACACACAGACACATATATATATATGGACAGAGAGAGAAAGAGAGGGGGGGAGAGAGAGAGAGGAACACAATCGTGTGTATGTGGAGGCCCTGGAGCTGGAAGTTGTGAGCTGCCTTAGGTGTGCTGAGAACTGTTGTCCCCTTTGAGAATGGATGAGCCATCTCCCAGTTTGTTTCTTGTTTTGTCACAGGGTATAACCGCATAGTCCTGGCTGGCCTGCTACTTGGTACATAGACCAGAGTAGCCTCAAACTCCATTTTTTGTTTTTTTTTGTAATCCTACTGCGTCAGCTTTCCTAGGTGCTGGGATTATAGGCCATGCCTGGCTGAGACGCTCCTTTTAAATAAACCTCACATGTACTAACTGAGAAATGGAGAGTCCATGAAACAACAGGGAACAGTGTTACAAGGTTTTATAGTAGTTCCTGGAATTGACTTACACTTGCTAATTAGTGCAGTCTGGCATTTCTCTCATAACTAGTTGCTTGGGCAGTACTGCATTTTTAATGTTCTGACTTTATACAGTTGACACTTAAGTGATTTGAAGTTCTTTTCTCTTCACAGAGCGTGTCCTTTGCAACCTGATCACAGAGATGATGAAAATGAATAGAACTTACTCATCTGATAATGTCTTCAGTTTCCTTACATATTCTAGGATGTAAATTTGGTTAAACAAGTTTGTCCAGTTGGGTTGTTAATGAAAAATAATGAGGCTAGAATTTAGCCATTCAAAAGAAGCCAGCTATAAAAGAGGAGAATTTTCATAGTTTGTAAGTTTGAATTGCATACTTGAATTTATGTCATATGGTTCTTCTTTTACCTGTTAAGCTTCTTCCTAAGATCAACATTACCTGGTGCTGTAATTACTAACCTACTGTCTTTGTTTAGATCTTTGTACTGACGCCATTTTATGGGCATTGATTATGGAAATAGTGCCAAATAAATGGCATGTTTGCTTTAAAACTCTGACAGTCTTTTTTACATTAAAAATTCCAATATTAAGTATTATCTCTTGTCATTTATCAGAATGGGTGGGGGAGGCAGAGATAAAATGCTGCAGAACTAGTTGTATATCTTTTAAAGAAAACGTTAGCTGGATGTGGTGTTGCACACCCGTGGTCTCAGCACCCAGGAGGCAAAGCCAGGTGGACCCCTGAGTCTCAGGCTATAGCGGGAGTTCCAGGTCAGCCAGGCCTACACAGAGAAGCTCTGTTTTGAAAACACAAACAGAAAGAAAAGAAAAAGTTAAAGAACATTTTGTCTTGAGGACTTAACTTGTTGGTAATCAAGAGGTAAAGTACTAACAGGATCAGGGAAAATGACTCCATCGATACATTACAAGAGGAAACGTTGCACATACATTCAGTTCAGTATCATAAAATAGCACTTTTCTGCATATATATTATATTTTTTCTCTGTGCAGCCTTGCCTGTCTTGGAACTCACTTGGCAGGACCAGACTGAGTGCTGCAATTAAAGGTGTGCACCAACATGCCCACCTTTGCGTATATTTTTAAAGTTGGAAATAAAAAAATGAGGCAAAGCCGGGCAGTGGTGGTGCATGCCTTTAATCCCAGCACTTGGGAGGCAGAGGCAGGTGGATTTCTGAGTTCGAGGCCAGCTTGGTCTACAGAGTGAGTTCCAGGACAGCCAGGGCTACATAGAGAAACCCTGTCTAAAAAAAAACAAAACAAAACAAAAAAAGAAAAGAAAAGAAAAGAAAAGAGGCCAATCATGCTGCCAGTCAGGCTTTGTGTCCCAAGTCCTTAGCGTTTCCCTTCATCTCAGGGTGATGGAGGTCACTGGGTTTACACGTGCAGTAATAACTGCTCGATATGTAGCGTCTTAGGTGGCCTTCATTCAAGCATGTACAACAAGTTAGCCTTGAACTCACAGAAACCTGTATCTGCCTCTCAACTCCTAGGATTATAGGCTGAGACATGCATTCTTACTTTTCATTTTGTAATATTTTCGTTTGTGTGTGGGGATATGTGTGGAGGCCCAAAGAAAGTATTTAATCCCCAGGATTCACAACACAAGGAAGTTGTGAGCTGCCTTATGTGTGTCTTTAAGAATGGATGAGCCGGGAGCTGGAGAGATGGCTCAGAGGCATCGGTGACAGCAACAGTGTACCCATACATAAAAGAATAAATAAATCTTAAAAAAAAACCAAAAAAACGAGTGGATGAGCCATTTCCCAGTTTGTTTCTTGCTGTGACAGGATCTTACCGCATAGTCCTGACTGACCTGCTACTTGGTATGTCAGCCAGGGTAGTCTCAAACTTCGTTTTTTTTTTTCCCCCTAATTCTACTGCCTCAGTTTCCCTGGGTGCTGAGATTAAAGGTGTGTACTCCCATGATAATTGGTATACTTGACTTTCTCATGTTTTATTTACTGACAGGATATCACTTTTTCAAAGTTAACCATGTTTTTAGCAGCCTGTGGTTTTAGAACTTGCTCAGTCTCATAATATAGTATCTATTTGTATTTCCTACCACCTATACTATTTTATTTCCAGACACAAGTAAGTGTATTGGTATGATTTAAAAAAAAAAAAAAAAAAACAATTTATATATTGTCTGAGGCCGGTTATGTATATATTTTTTTGTCTTTGTCTTTTTTTTTTTTTAAATCTATTTAGACATTAAGCAGAACTGCTTTTAATCCAAAGTACTTTGAAAATCATGTTTCTTGTTTCTCTGGTTTTTATTTGTGCTCTTGCCTTTTTAAATAAACATTTATTTTTATTTTATCTGTATGACTGTTTGGCCTGCATGTATATATGTGGACTGTGTGAGTGAGTGTGTGTGTGTGTGTGTGTGTGTGTGTGTGTGAGGGCGGTGCCTATAAAGGCCAGAAGAGAGCCTCGGACCTCATGACCCTGGAATTAGAGACAGTTGCAGGTTGTCATGTGAATGCTGGGAACTGAACCTGGGAATTCCACAAGAGCATCAAGTGCTCTTAACCGCTGATCCATCCCTCTACACCCTAAGTTTTGGCTTTTTTTAGAGAGGGTCTCACCAGGGTTCAGGTTGAACTGGAACTCCATGTAACCCAAGCTGGTTTGGCCTTTCAAGTGTCCAGATTACAGGTATCTGCTAACAAAAGGGATGTGTTTGTTTTTAAGAATGTTTTTTTTTTCAGCATCCCCTCCCCTCCTTCTTAAAGAATTGTTTATTTTATGTATATGAGTACACTGTTGCTGTCTTCAGACACACCAGAAGAGGGCATCGGATCCTATCCTAGTACAGATGGTTGTGAGCCACCATGTGGTTGCTGGGAATTGAACTCAGGACCTCTGGAAGAGCAGTCAGTGCTCTTAACCTCTGAGCCATCTCTCCAGCCCCTTGAAGAAGTATGTTAAACTAAGTTTTTTAAGGTCAGATTTTAGTGGCTCTGAAATCTAATTTATTTTTCACTAGTAGAACTACTTTATGATGGCGAGGATAATGACTTATAATTCTGATGCGTATGTTTTCAAAATGTAAAGTGTATTTTATTTATTACTGGGTGCACACATATATTCAGATATCATATATACATATATGGGTGTGGACGTGTTGAGGAGCATGTGTAAAGGTTAGAGGATGACTTGTGTGAATCAGTACCCTCCACCATGATCAACAATTTAGGTCCTCAGGCTTGGCAGGAAGTACCTTTACTTACTGAGCCATCTTTTCTGCCCCTCACCCCTACGCCTTTGAGATAGGGTCTCCCTAAATTTTACTATACTTAGAATCTTCCAGATTATCTCTTTAGTTTTCTTCCTTTTGGTTTTCAAGATAGGGTTTCAGTGTAGCCTTGGCTACTGTGGAACCTTGAACTCAGAGATCTGCCTGCCTCAGCCTCCCAAGTGCTGGCATTGAAGGGATGTGCCTCTACTGCCTGGCTGAGATTAACTCTTTTTTAGAAAAACTGGAAGTTTAATTGGAACTTGGCCTAATCAACGTTGTCGTTGTCATAATTAGTCTTTTTTTTTTTTTTTTTTTTTTTGTAATCTTTGAATATAGCACACAAATCAAAGAGACTGTCATCAAATCAAATTTGTATGATGTTAGAAGCCATCTTGTTCACCCCAGGCCAGCCAGTAAGTGTTCAATAAGTGGATTGTCCTGTGACTCAACAATAATTGTAAAAATGTTGAGTGTGAGTTGTTTTAACTCTTGTCTATTTTTGGTTCCGTCCTTGAAAGAACGAGCTATTCCACATGTCAACCTTCAGTTATTTAAAGACGAGTCATATCTTTAGCCTTCTCTTCTCCAGGCCTAACATTTTATTGTTTGTCACATATCCTGAATTTATCTGAATCATTTATATATCTTTTCAATTGCTTATTGCTTAGTCACAATAGTGGTTAACTTGGCTCAGTTTCTTACAGAGTATTCGTTCCTAGTTCTGGTATATTTTATGTTTAGTGGAACCAGATGAACTCTGGCACTACATATTCTTATTTTATTGTTTGTAACTCAGATTGGCCTTGAATGTGACCTCCTCATCTGTCTTCTGAGCTCTGCTGAGACCACAGGTGCGTGCTACCATGACTAGTCCTCAAACACGGTTTTAGCACTATTACTCTAAGGGTTGAGTTTTTCCAAAAACATTGAATGTGTTCTTTTTGTTGTTTAGTCCAGGTTGCGTTAGAATTCATATCAATCCTCCTAACTCAGTTTCTGAAGTGATGAACACAGGCACCAGGCACAATTTAATTTTTTAAGTCATTACAAAGAAAATAAAAAGTGAATTTAAAAAGACACTGTTGGGGGCTAGAAGTCAAGTATTAATCATACATGATGAGGGTACTGCACTGGCTTGTGAAGGCTATTTGGGATTTAGCCTATTTATATATGTGTGTGCGTGTGTGTGTGTGTGTGCGCATGTGTGTTACTGTTTTGTAGTTCATATTAAGAGCATAGCTTCCTCGGCAAAATGACTGAAAGGGAAGAGCAGCTGCTGCCAACACCGAGCCTGACGACTTGAGCTCAATCTCTAGATCAGCGATGTTGAAAAGGAGAAGGGACTCTTTCAACACACCCTTTGACCTGCACGTTCACAACGGTATGCTAGCACCAACAGACTCACACACAAGTAAATATAATAATAAAAGAATAAGATTTTTTTTTGTAATATTATTTACAAAATTCTAGAAGTGTAGTTAAGCCCACACAAGTGGTTTTAGTGTCGGACTTTGCGACTCATCTTTCAAGGCCTCCAAGCGTGAACACGTTGAAAATGAAAGAGTTATAGAAGCTCATGTGGTCATTTAGGACTCAGTCCAGATCTTCATATATTAATAGGACAGTGAATTAAACAAACAAACAAATAAAAAAAAACCAAAGCTGTAGGGAAGGAATGAATGCTGCTTCCAAGCCACTTGAGGCCGTGGATAGAGAGCTACGCATTAGCTTCAGCTTACTGTCGGTTATAACGGAATTCTACTTAATGAGGCACTGGTTTCAATCATTTCAACCGTAAGCGTGTTCTAGTTCTTTCGATGTATTGTAAACTGTTACACATTGGACTTATAATTATTTTAAAATTTAAAGGTTAGAATTTAGATTTGTTGACAGATTGTGTGTCTGTGTGTGTGTTTCCAAGTGTATACACGATGATGGGGGGGGTGGAATGGAACTATTTATAACTTATTAAACAATCAACTGCTGGTACACTTGAGTCTAAAGTGGTTTCTTAAAAGCTTTGCTGAATTGACTGCCTGGGATGAATCAATTTAATGCCATCCTATGAGTCTAGGAAATGAAAAGGCCTAGCGTTACTTCTGAATTATCAGAATTAGTTTCCTGTCTTAGCTGAGGTAAACAACAGTATACCAAAAATTTTGTAACCAATAAAATTGGGGCTTATAGTTGCAAATGTTTTTTTACTGGTCCAGAGGGGAAAAATTCCAGAAGTTAAAATTAAGATAGGAAAGCCGGTCAATCCTGGTAGTGAAAGCTTTAAATCCCAGTACTCGGGAGGCTGAGGCAGGGGATCTCCGAATGCAAGGCCAGCATGGTCTACATAGTCACTTCCTGATCAGCCAGGGCTTCGAAGTGAGATTCTGACTCAAAAATAATACAGTCAAGTGATGATTTTAACCCCACACCCTGCTCCCAGTTTTCTCTAAAAATGTAATTACTGTAATTATAGGGGTCCTTACAGAGAGGGTTATTTTGTTGGCATTGGTCCCCACCATAGTTTCCCAGTTTTTCAAAGGTAAGACTGAACCTATGGCTGGGGCATGCTAGGTAAAATGTTTTAAAACTGGGACTGACCATGCAGTCTAGGCCTTGGACTTCCAAACCTCTCTTTTCTTCCGGAGACTAAGCATTACAGGCCCGCTTATGTCCTGTGAATAAGCCTCCTCGGCTCCCTTCCTTTCTTCGATGCCTGGGAATCGAACTAAAGACTTTGTGCATGCCAGGCAAGTGTTGTACCACAGACTTAAATCCCCAGCCTAAATGAGGGTTTTTATGGACACCTTTCTTATTCACAGTATAGGTACGGTGGTTTATTCTGAATGGAGGATTAGTTGTCTTCCTACTCAAGCTCGATTACCCGCATTCTTTGATCTCCCCCCCCCCCCGCTGTCTTAAGGAATAATAATAATAATAATAATAATAAAGAAATTACTCTGGTCAATTTTCATGGACCTTCCCCCATCTCGAATATAGCTACGTTATTTCCAGGTCACACATAAAAAAACGCTAAGACAAGGTAAGACAAAACTTTTCTTACCCACTTCACTGTTCCACTTCTGGAGCCGCTTCAGGACCAAATGCACGCAAACGTCTGGATGAAAGGACAGGAAATCCAGCAGAGGGAGAAAGATGCTCGGGCGAGGGGCCGCCGCCCGGCCCGGGATTCGGGAAGGGAGGGAAGACTTACACACGAACAAACGAAGCTCCCAACCTACTTACCGACGGTCCCCGGAGAAACGGGGCTGTGTGGGTGGGTATTTAAAGGCACTTCCGCTTAGCAACCCCACGCTGTTGCTAAGGAGGGGCCGCCGCACGGACGACCCGGAAGTGGTGGTCTGAAACTCGCCGCAACCGCTGGGCCTCGCCCTATCAGGAGAGCGAAAATGGTCTGCGGCTCCAGGAGGTGGGCGGGCCCAGCGTTAGCACTTCCGGCTCGGCTCCGGCCGCCCCTCCGCTCGTCGTCCCCCTCCCCTCCGCCTCCTCGTCTCCCTCCCGCTCCTGGGAAAGCAAAGCTGCGGCTCCCGGGGACGGGGTTGAGAGACGCCGTCGGCCCCTCGGGCAGGGACGGGACCGCGCCCGCCCCCTCGCCCCCTCGCCGCCGTGGAGCGTCGCAGATAGAGGTAGGTGCTCCGGCTCCGTCTGGGTCCGGGAGACTGGGGTCCGAGGAGAGGCGTGTGTGCGAGGACAGGGGCTCTGGGGGCGCCTCGCTGGGGCGGGGCGGCGGACGCCGGGATCCCGGGCGGGGCGCGGGCCTGTCGGTGCAGGGCTGCGGGGGCGGGACGGAGGGACCGGGGTCGTGCGTGCCGGGAGTTGCGGCTTAGCCCCGGTCCCTTGAGAAAGGAGGCGCCGTTCCTGAAGCGGGGACTTCGGCCGATGCAGACCGGGAGTTCCCCACCTGGAGCGCCCGCTCTGCAGAGAACGGGGAACATCCTCCTCCTCCGCGGCCGAAATCGGGCTGCGGACTCGGCTGCAGAGCTGGCTTGTGCTCACCCTGGGCTTCGTCTCGTCCGCGTCCCGGACTCTCTCCGTCCGGACGGAGTCGGGCTTCCAGGGCTTGTCAGGGCTTCGCGTCTCCTGGGCACCGCGGAGCCGCCCTTGGCGGAGGTAGGGCAGGAGAGTGGGCACCGAGACCTCCCTCCACCCAACTTCCGTGCGCTTCCCCCGCTCCTTCCTTTATTGCTCCCTCGGCAGGGCGCCCTGCAGCAGCGGTGTATGTACCCCGAGTGGGTACGCGTCGCGGCGTAAGACGGGAGTGTGGAACTGGGTTTGTTGCCCCCGGATGGTATTTGGAATATTTGCAAAGTGCCAGAATGGCATATTCTAGCAGTCTCCCGGACCGATACGTATCGGGTATAAATCTTCGTAGAAAATGCAATACTGGAAGGCATCTGACTGTATTCAAACATAGCCTTGTAAATGAACGTGCTTTAAAAAAAAAAAAAAAAAGCCACTAGGAAATCCATATTTAGAGGTCTCGATGAGACATGTTTAGGCAAGCCTTTTCCAACCTCTTTCTCACCTGCCAGTAAACCTGCTGTGGTTTAAACGAGTTAGAAATACTCATTTTGTTTAAGTGACTGGATTGTAGGACGTACAGTGTATGTCTTAGAATGACGAGCGAACATTTGGAGAGACAAGAATCCCTGTCCGATGATTGAGCTGCCTCTTAATCTTTTAAGGAGATAATTACGTTCAAGTGGAAGTATTGGCTTTCAGGATGTCTGTGCCTCTTACCAGTTGTCGGCCTTGGTCCAGTCATAGGCTATAACAGAGCTTCAGCCTCTTCACAAGTAGGAACTAAATTCTAATCAGTGTCAAAAGAGAGGTGATTACTTATATTAACTCTGTTTAAAACAAGCGCCTTTGAATTTCAAGATTGTCATCAGTCAACATAGTTAAGCCCAAGTTAGTGGAAGGAGATTTTTGAAAAATAAACTGGATGGTAATATTAAAAGACTATACGGCAGGAATTTGAGGGGTTATTATATATATACATATATATATATGTATATATATAATATATACATATGTATATATTATATATAATATATACATATGTATATATATATATATGTGTGTGTGTGTGTGTGTATTTCTTTATCTTTTCTTTGAGACAGGGTCTCACTATGTGGCTCTGGCTGGCCTGGAAGTCACTCTGTAGACCATGCTGGCTTGCACCTGCCTCCGCCTCACCAGTACTGGGATTAAAGGCATGTGTCACCATGTGCAGCCATATTATTATTTCCTTTGTAGTTCTGGGCATTCGTTCCAGAAGGGTCTCACACATACTATGTTTTTCGTTGAGATACAACTTTAGCCCCTAGAAATGGATCATAAGCAGCACAAAATACAATTGTCAATAGTTTCCTAAATCATGTGTTAAGTACAATATGTTTATTTCTTGAAATGACCAAAGTACATTTTATAGGTTTTTCTCAGATAATCTCTACACTGTTAGATATATCATGGATTGAAATAAAAAGCATGGGGGCTGGAGAGATGGCTCAGAGGTTAAGAGCACTGACTGCTCTTCCAGAGGCCTTGAGTTCAATTCCCAGCAGCCACATGGTGGCTCACAACCATCTGTAATGGGGACTGATGCCCTCTTCTGGTGTGTCTGAAGAGAGTGACAGTGTACTCATATATATAAAATAAATACATCTTAAAAAAAAAAAGAAATAAAAAGCATTTGTAAGTAACTTAAGTCTTAAATCGTGTGTCTTCTTAGTGGCAGTTAGACTTGGGGCATTAAATAGTAATTGTAATTTTAAGATTAAGGTCAACATCACTTGCATGACTCATCTGACTTAGATTATAATATTAACAAAATTTAATTTTGTTTTGTTTTGTTATTTTGAGACTGTCTCACCATGTAAACTCAGGCTGGCCTTGATCATGAGATAAATACTCTTTCCCCTTGAGTGTTGGGATTACAGCTGTATACTAACTCACCTGACTTTTAGAAAATTCTTATATAAGCTATAAAATAAATGAAAATATAATAAATTTCTCCCCTTAAATCATTAGTCATCAGAATGTAGAAAGGATTTTTAGAAAATGAAATATTTATATATGCTTATTTGCTTTGGGGATTTAAGATTATAGTTCTTTGTAGCCTATCTGTTTGTTTGAGACAGGGTTTCTCTGAGTAGCCCTGGTTGTCCTGGACAACCAGGTAGATCAAGATAGATGGCCTTGAACTCATTGAGATCCACCTGCTTCTGTCTCCCGTGCTGGGATTAAAGGCAGGTGTTTCCAAGCTCCACTGACTGATTAATCGATTGATTTTTCCTGTGTAGCCTACTATGTTGGGCTTTTCTTTTCTTTTTGAAAAAGGTTTCACTGTGTATCTTTGGCTGGTTTGGAACTTGTTTTGTATACCAGATTTACCTGAAACTCACAAAAAATCCATCTGCTTCTGTGCCCTGAGTGCTGGGACTGAAAGAAGCTTATGTTGCATTTTCAACTAACAGTTTTCTTTGTGGCTAGTAATTTTTTACATATACTTTATACGTGTGCTTTTATGTGCATTGGTGTTTTTCCTGCATGTATGTCTGTGTGACAGTGTCAGATCATGGAGTTACAGACAGTTATAAACTGCCATGTAGGTGCTAGGATTTGAACCCTGGTCCTCTGGAAGACTAGTCAGTGCCTTTATGGCTGTTTTTGTTTGTTTGTTTTGTTTTGTTTTTCGAGGCAGAGTTTCTCTGTGTAGCCCTGGCTGTCCTGGAACTCACTCTGTAAACCAGGCTGGCCTCGAACTCAGAAATCCACCTGCCTCTGCCTCCCAAGTGCTGGGATTAAAGGTGTGCACCACTACTGCCCAGCTTAACGGCTGACTCTATCTCTTCAGTCCCTGTGGTTAGTAGTTTAAAACATTCCAAATGTCCTTTATAGTCAAAGGGGCTGAATATAAATAACTTCCTTTAATTTATTTTTATGTGAAAAGTAGGTACAAACTTTGCAATTCAGTGTGACCTTTTAGAGTTTTATATGTTTTTATAAAATTGAGAGAAATTTTTAATAACTTTGTTTAAGCAGAGTTGAAATTATATTTTGCTCTAGTTGAGGCTTTTTGGCGTGGTGATTCTAATTTCCAAATGGCTTTTTAAAGGGAACACTCTTAAATTCATATCTAGGTTTTTTTGGCTATGTTTTTTGAATTGTTATTTTTCATTACTTAAAATTGAGGTTATATTGTCTTTGCTAGCTCTCAGCACTGCCTGTCTTTTTACTTGTCTTTTTATAAAATTTTAACCCATTTATTTTCATATAAGGAATAGGATAATAGCTATTGGTGTGAAAGACTCTGCCTGAGTTAAACGCCACAAGTACAGAACCATTGGACACACCTTCCCTGGTGATGTCTTCCACAAGCAGCATGTGACCAATCCAGAGATCTCTGTAGTTGTCAGTTGTGGAATTTTCGGGTGAGGGAATCTGGGAACTCCTGACCCTTCCTGAACAGCTCTTTGACATTAAAGGTTTAGGCATGACAGAGGAGGTATGTGTAAGGAAACATACACACACACACACACACACACACACACACACACTTGTACATATGCACAATATAGTAGAACCATAGAATGAGCAGAGCAGTTAATTATGTTCTGGTGCTGTTAAATCAGGAAAAAAAGAGTTACTGTGGAAATGTTAAAAATTAAAAAAAGTCCAGAAACAACTTTGTTTTTACTCTAACCAAGGAACTTTTTTCTCCTGAGCTTGTTTCTGTCTTACAGCCTATTTTATGGAGATGATTATTTAGCTTCTAACTAAGTTAAATAATCCTTATATTAAGGTTATTAATTTTTAATATTTATATTATATATAAAAATAATCTTTATAAGTAAGATATATAACAGAAGTGTTAGGCTTTAATACAGCAGGTTTGACAGTGGCCGCCGCAGTGGCTTTACGTGCACAGTCTTTCCCGGAAGAACGGTGAGTTTGTAGAAGGATAGGTTTTTTTCTTAACAGCAACTCTATCCATTGGTGCCTGATATAGAATCTCCGAGAAGCTGGGAAGAGAAAAAGAGTGAATTTACTTGAGAATTACCATTTTTAAGTTTTATAGATTTCTTATTTAGAAAGCTAAATTGGATTTTGACATTATTGGGATTGTGTTCAAGATGGACTCAGGGAAAAAAATTAGATGCCATCTGTTTCACGTTCCTTCTTTCCTCCCCCTCCCATGTTTTGTGGCTTTGAATTCATCAGATTATTTTTCAAAGATATAAACCCTCAGTAGACTTAGATTATATAATGTCAGCTATCAGTGCGTGTGTGACTGAGTAATGTGAGCTGCTGCGTTACGATAGTAGGCAAAGGTTAAAGGTGATTGTTTAATTAGTTAATGTTCCCTGGACATGAGTTAGCTTCTGGCATCTTTGTTACTATCTTTTTGATAAATATTTTATTTTATTTTGGTTTTTGTGTTTTGAGACAGGTTCTCTTGTAGCCTGCGCTGGCTTCAAACTTGTTATATAGTCAAGGCTGGCCTTAAGCTCTGGATCCTCCTGTGTTATCTCAGTGCTGAGATTATAGGCCTGTGCTACCAGGTCTGGGATTGATAAGCTATTTTTGTCATTTCCTCTTACAATAGTTTAATTACTGGTGAAAGCTGTTTTCTTTTAAAAGGAGAATATTAGAATAAATGGTGATATTAGAATAAATCTTTATTAATTTGATAGATCACAACTTGAAAAAAAAAGTCTGCTCAGAAATGTTACTTAGTGACAAACACACTCCAGTTTATCCTTATAGCAGTACTTTTCCCTTCACTGTGTACCTATGGCTCAGTTCACCCAGTTCAGTTGGATTATTTTGGCTGGCAGGTGCTGGGCCCATTTAAATCTAAATAAGCTCTAAGCAGAGGCAGTTGGATTTCCAGAACTGAGAAAAGCACACTTTGCTGAGATGATAGTGGTTGATACTTAGCATGACCTGAGAGACCCGGCCATCTTTATTAGGCTGTAAAGGGGAGCTTTATGTGGTATCCTGGAAATGGCCTGAAGAGAGAGCCATCTGGACAGAAGAGACTCATGCTTTGTCTCCAGCAGGGATGTTCTGGTGAGGTAGGAAGACAGATGGACTATCCCTACACCACTGTAATCTGTCCCTCACTTAGAAGCTTCAAGCGGGCAGCATAGTTATGTGGGACTAGGGTGCCAGGGATAGTATTTCGTATTTTGTTTTTTTTTTGCCTGTCACAATGGAGGTGTGGGCATCTTGGGAAAGGATTTTCTCTTGGCTTTTACAGAATGGCCAGAGAAGGTGGGCAGACAAAATATCTGTTGCCCTTTCTTGTTTGTTTGTTTGTTTGTTTTTTCGAGACAGGGTTTCTCTGTGTAGTCCTGGCTGTCCTGGAACTCACTCTGTAGACCAGGCTGGCCTCAAACTCAGAAATCCGCCTGCCTCTGCCTCCCAAGTGCTGGGATTAAAGGCGTGTACCACCACTGCCCAGCTGCCCTTTTTCACCAAAGAGAATTAGGCACAGCATCTCTCATAGTGCTTAGTGCTTGCGACAATTTGATGTCTCCATCAAAGTGCTGAATAACTTTTCTAGGAAACATAGCATTGGATCTGTTTCATTTCTGCCCCACATCACTCCTTACTCTGGTAAAAGGACCTCTGGGCCTCCCAATGAAAGTATAGATGTACATCTGTCTTAATAAATGCTGAAATACTTCTGATCACCAGTGAGGAAGGGTGTGTGTGTGTGTGTACATGATGCACACTTGAATGTCTGTGATAATCAGAATTCATTTCCGATTCCTAAATCATTGATGAAGACAGTTTCTCCCAGCTTCTCTGTTGGGTTTTTTGTCCGTTTCCTAGAGGTCTTTCTGATGTAAGATGCCAGTGAACAGAAGACTGATGGATAGCAGGAAAATGGAGTATTTTTGCTTTTAGTTTTCTAGAATTTCTTTAGTCCAAAGTGGTACGTACCATCTGCCCTGTATGGCTGTGTATGCCTTGCTGTGTTTTTCTTGTGTGTGTTCCCAGTTCCTTTTTTATTAATAATTTTTAATCGTTTAGATTTACAGAGTTATTGAACAGATAGTATACAGAATTCCATGTATGTTTCCTTTTAAAGATAGTTTTGCCTCATATTTTACGTTAGTGGTTTGTGTTTCTTACAGTTAACAAATCAGCGTGAGAGTGCATTGTTAATTACAGTTCATAATTACCTTCAAGATAGTTTTTGCCTTGCTTGGTTTTGAAGGCTTTTAGAAATACCTACTATTTCAGTTTCTTTCCCCCACCCCTCTTGTGAGACAAGGTCTAACTCTGTATCCCTGGCTGTCCTGGAACTCAATATATAGACCAGGCTAGCCCTGCCTGCCTCTGCCTCCCGAGTGCTGTGACTGATGGGCAACACCATACAATTTGTTTTGTCTTTTCTTAACTTTTCTTTTCTTCTTGGAGAAAGACTATAATGTAGGCTGGTCTTGAACTCCTGATCTTTTTGCCTCCATTTCTCAGTATAGATGTGTGTTCACATGGAGGCCAGAGCTCAATGCTGGCTGTCATCAGTTACTCTCTATGTAATTGCTTAGTAAGTTTTAAGTGCATAGGTGTTTTGCCTTCATGTGTATGCAAACATGTGAATGCTTGGTGCCCTTGGAGGCCAGAAGAGGTTGTCATACCCCTTGGAATTATAGCTGGTTGTGGACTGCTATGTGGTGCTAAGAGTCCAACCAGCTTCTCTGGAAGGTCAGCTAGTGCTCTTAACTGCTAAGCCACCTCTCCAGCCTTAATTGACTTTATTTTTTGAGACAGGGTCTCTCACTGAACTGAAGACTTACCTGGCTGTTAGGTACCTGGCTACCCAGGTTGAATGTGAGCTCCAGGGATCTTGCTTTTCCTTCACCGTGTTGGGATTACACATGTGAACTTCTGTGCCTGGCCGTTTTGTTTTGTTTGTTTGAGATGGGCTCTTATTTTGTAGCTCCAAATGCCGGGAAACTCAGAGGTCCACTGGTCCTTGCTTCCCTAGTGCTGGGATTAAAGGCACACACCACCTGATTGACTTTTAGAAAAATACTCAGATCTTCATGCACTTTGCCAATAAGCCATCTCATTTCCTTTCCTTTTGTTTTATATTTTAATATGTATTTTGATATAAATCCTTTATCACACTTTTTTCAACTTTGTCTTTTTAAAAAAAATAATGCATTTATGTGTATGTGTGGGAGAGAGAGCACATATGAGTATGAGGGAGGGAAGAGAGAGAGAGAGAGAGAGAGAGAGAATGAATGAATATGTATGTGTACGTGTACATGGGCCAGTGCCCATGGGCACGAGAGGAGATATATCTCTGAGTTTGAGGCCAGCCTGGCTTACATAGCAAATTCCAGGCCAGCCAGGGCTAAATACAGAGACTGTCTCGAAACAAAACAGGAACGAGAATGTTAGAGTGTATGCTTGGGAGTCCACGCTACAGTGCTCAAGTAGAGGCCAGAGCACACCTGTGGGAGTCAGCTCTCTCCTTCCACTGTGCTCACCCTGGGGATGGAATTCAGATCATCAACCTTGACAGCAAGTGCCCTTACCCACTGAGCCATCTCATTGGCCTGTTATTAAATTGTGTATTTTATTTTACTTGAGGCTGGAGAGATGACTTTGAAGTTAAGAGCGTTTGCTGCTTTTAACAGATGACCTGAGCTTGGTATTCCACACATGGAAGCTCACAGCTGCCCCATAACGCCATTTCCAGGGGATCTATGCTCTCCTCTGCCCTTTGGGGACACTGCATACACATAGTGCACATACAGACAAATAGTCACACATTAAAAAAAGAAAACTTTGTGTGTGTGTGTGTGTGTGTGTGTGTGTACACTTGCATGAGAGGGCACCTGTGTGTTTAGTTGGTTCTCTTATGTCACCTCTGCCTGTGACTCCCAAAATAGAGCTCATGTTATCTGGCTTGTGGTAAGTAAGGCTCTTGCTTAAAGGTATCAGCTGAGCCATCTTGCTGGCCTATTTTTAATTTAAATGAGATTATGTATTTCTGTGTGTCTTGTCTGAGTGTATTTTATGCATCGTGTTCCAGCAGTGCCTGTTGAGTCCAGAAGAAGAAGGCGTCACTGGACTGCGGTTTAGATGATTGTGAGCTGCTGGAAACTGAACCCAGGTTCTTTGGAAGAGCAGTCAGTGCTCATAACCAGTGACCCTTTTCTTTACCCCCTCCCCCTTTTTAGTGTTGTGAAGTCTAATTAGTCATTTTCCCTCCATAGATAGTACTGTGGGTGTTAACTCTTTGAAGGTATTGCTGAGCCTGAGATTTTCTCCTGCACTGATTTTGACATCATTTTGCTGTTTATCGTTAGGTCTGTGATCATTTTTGAGCTAACTTTTGTGAAAGACATAAGAACTATGTTTTATTCTTATTTTGACCTGTGGATACTCTTTTCTTTGGGTCTTTGTTTGTTGTTAGTGTTGGGCATTGGAGCCTGGGCCTTGGGCTTGATAGATCACACATATTCTCGCCCTAAGCCAAATAGCTAGATTCTAAAAGCAGTAGAATGATCTAAGACAATTTTTTTCATAGCCGAAGTGTTGATTACTAACCAGATATTTTTGTAATTGGCTTTATAACCGTCCTGTCCTTCTATACAACACCTTGTTTTCTAAAACATCTTAATCTTAGTTGGTATCATAATATCTAAATATTTTGATCATTTATGATACAAATGCAAAAATACTATATTAGCCCCATATTTAGTGGAGTCTCTTGTCCTCAACCCCTCCTGCCCCACTCCCTTTTTGTTTTTTAAGACAGGGTTTCTCTGTGTGGCCTTGGCTTTCCTGGAGCTTGCTCTGTAAACTAGGCTGGTTTTGAACTCAGAGATAAGCCTTCCCCAGTCTCCTCAGTGATGGGATTAAAGGTGTGTGCCACCACTGCCCAGCTTCCCATACCCACCTTCTTCCTTTTTGAGACATAGTTTCAGATGGTCTTTAACTTGCTAGTGGAGGAAGACCTTGAACTTGTGATTTTCCTGGATGTATTTACCAAGGGCTGAGTCTACAAGGCATTTTCCTTCATGCCTAATTTTTTGTAGGTCTGGGGATGGAACCAGGGCTTTTTGAATCTAGGTATAAACTCTACCAACTCTCATGTTCCCATCCTTTGTTTGTTTTTATAGTTAGTTAACAACAGGCTAAAGGAACTATCTGTGTGACAGCCCCTAGGTTCTCCAGAGATGGATGCTTTCCAAATCAATCACTATATAACCTTACACTATGAAATCCATCTGGTTAGTGCTTCTGTTTCATAAGTTTCAAACATTATGAAGTTGGGCCATCAGGTGTTGCTGCACAGGCGTAAAGACGTGAGCTTGGTGATGTGAGTTTGATCAGGTGATCTCACGTAAAGGTGGGAGAAAACTCCATGCAGGTGTCCTCCTACCTCTGTATACAAGCATGAAGCAGGCTCGGCTCCATACTCATCATGCACATGCATAATAAATAGAACTTAAAAACAAAAAATGTTTTTAACTTTTAAGGCTGAAAGAAAGCATGGAGAAAGTCAAGTAAGACACATTCATTTTCCAGTGCAGGAAGCTTTGGTTGTATGGCTAGTTAGTGAATAGTTAGTGAATAGGGCAGAGTTTCAGGCTCCTGACTTTCAATGTAGTCCTTTTGCTGTTATAACTAAATTTTGAAAAAAAAAATTAGTGAAGCTATAAAAGACATATACTTTCCAGGACATGTTAGTTGGCCATTTTACTATTGTGGGGCAAGAGAGAGAACTCATTAGTTAAGACTACTCCCAGCTCTTGTTGAACCCAGGTTTTTAGGGCCACTATCCATATAGTTCGTATCCTTCTGTAACTGTAGTTATAAGGGAGCTGATACCCTCTTCTGACCTCTGAGGGAGGGCACAGGTTCACAAACACACACATTTTTTAAAAAATACATCTTGCACTATTGTAGTATTTTTCCTCCTCCCCCTCCTCTTCCTCCTCCTCCTCCTTCTCCTTTTGTTTGTTTGTTTTTTCTTTTCTTTTTGAGATGGGGTCTTACCATGTAGACCAGGCTGACCTTGAACTCACAGAGATCTGCCTGCCTCTGCGTCCCCCAGTGCTGGAATTACAAATCTGTGAGATTAGCTTTAGTTTCTAGCAAATTCATTATGTTTCATATTCTAGGTAGAAATCAGCAAGTACAAAACTAACAGAGAGGTTATCATATCCTGTCCTTGGTGAACAGACATTTCGGTATATTAAAATGAACCTTATTTTTTTTCTTTGCACAGTGGGGATAACCTGTTAATATTTAATGATATAAAGCAACAGTCAAATTTTGCTTTCATGTGATAGTGTATTTATAAAGCTACAGTGGGGTTTCATGTAAAAATTTAAAGTACAGAGTAATATGCATCTGGTGAATTCGGGGCTTGAAGGATGCACATCTGTTGAGAAAACAAATCATACAGCTATTCAGAGCTTTATCATCTTAAATGTGTGCGCTTTGATTCTGTAATTGTTTTTGAAACAGTCTAATGGATTTAGAAAAGCTGTTTGCTCTAACGAAACAACTTGTGAAGCCATTTGGAAGCCTTTTAATTATTTTATTATTCATATCATTGTGGTATATTAATATTTTTTCTCCAGCTTATCTATAGGGGAAGGAAGGAGCTAACTGACTCAAAGAAAA
Organism: Arvicanthis niloticus; assembly: GCF_011762505.2. Taxonomy (NCBI): domain Eukaryota; kingdom Metazoa; phylum Chordata; class Mammalia; order Rodentia; family Muridae; genus Arvicanthis; species Arvicanthis niloticus. Next base: position 38,290,421 of record NC_133434.1, read on the forward strand.
AGAGTTTATTGCATAACTATATTTTAAAAGGTGAGAGTGTAGTTTCCTGAATTTAATATACTAGAAATATTTTAAGACTCTAAATTCTAAATTGCATCAATACTCAATGAAGAAGTAATATCGGAGTTGCTACCACATATCCATTACTATCTTTGTATTATAGGGATACAAAAATGAAGATGTGGTGTGTACTTTTATTAATCAAGGTGAAGAAACAAGACTTCAAAGGTAGAAGAGTAACAGTTAAGTGCAAACTTGATATAATCTGAGTACTGCAGGAATATCAAGGAGAGAAAAGTCAGTATTCCTAATTCTGATGGGAAGAAGAGTCCAACTGGAGAATTTCAACACTGGCTGTTCCTTAATTCAGCTGTGGAAGCTTATTCATCTAGGGAAAAGCATGTTCATCCATTCACTGGAGACAGATTCTTTGTATGTCTTCATGTTTACTCTGTGGCTTATACTGATCTCAAACTCAAACGTTTTCTGCTTCAGTCTCCTGAGTGTGGAACTACAGATGTGCACCACTGGGCTGAGCTTATCCATAGATGTTAAAAACCTGTTCAGGATCTGCTGAGATAGCACTGGGGGTTAAAGTCCTTGCTGTATAAGCCTCACATCCTGTATAAAATAGAAGGTGAGACCCAGCTTCACAAAGCTGTCCTCTGTCTTCCACATGTGCGATACGTCATATATACCCAGATTTAACACACACACACTCACACAGACACACACCCCAATAAGCAGATGTTTCAAAAATGAGCCTCTTCAGGTGTTTGCAGTGGGCAGGCAGTTTTGAAAACCATATGCTTAGATGATGACTATGTTTAATTAATTAATTATAATTAATTAGTTTTTCCAAGACAAGGTTTTACTGTGTAGCCCTGGCTGTCCTGGAACTCCCTCTGTAGACCAGGCTGGCCTTGAACTCACAGAGTGCTGCGATAAAAGTTACGTGCCAACTAGCATCTGGCTAGATGGCTATGATTTGATTTGGTAAGAAAACAGGCTAGAAGAGGGTTAATAGAACACATTCCAAGACTGATTTGGTAAAAACCATAACAACAACAAAATAAAAAATAAAACTATAATATAAGGAGAAGTAGATATAGGGTGGCAGAATAGAGTCTGGGTTTTGGGGGGTGTGTGTGTGTGTGTGGTTTGAGACAATTTCTGTGTGTAGTTTCTGTGTGTTCTAAGACAGTTCCCTGGCTGACCTCAGACTCACAGAGATTCACCTGCCTCTTTATCCCAAATGCTGAGATTAAGGTTGCAGCTCAACTAGGGTCTTGTTTTTTGTTTTTAAGTGGAGCTGGTGGCCTTGAACTTTTTTTTATCCCAGCCTCCTGAATAATAATTGTATTAATTTCTACCCTGTGATTTCTTCTTAGAATTATAGGCTTTTATGTATTTGCCTTTTTGTTTGTTTGTTTGCTAATTGTCTAATTTCCTCCCATTGTATTTGTAAGAGATATGTCTGTCTCTTAAAATCTATTGACCATAAGACCGACGTCGTTGCTTGAGTTTTGTTTTGTTTTGTTTTGTTTGAGACTGAATCTTACCATGGGCCTGGCTGGTCTGGTACTTGCTATGTAGATCAAGCTGGACTCAAACTCACAAGAGACCACTGTTTTCTGCCTCCACAATTGCTTGGATTAAAGGTGTGCACCACTGTTCTCTGCAGCTATCCTCTCTTGAACAGCCGCATCAGCATCAGCTGGACATTTATTATAAATATGAATTCTTTTGGGGGGCAAATGCATAAAAGTGTTTTTTCTATCACATTTATGTAGTGTGTGCGCGTGCGTGAGCGCTTGTGCTTGTGTGTGTGTGTGTGTGTGTGTGTGCGTGAGCGCTCATGCTTGTGTGTGTGTGTGTGTGGGTGTGTGTGTGGGTGCGTGTGTGTGTGCGTGTGTGTGTGTGTGTGTGTGTGTGGGTGTGTGTGTGGGTGTGTGTGTGTGTGGGTGTGGGTGTGTGTGTGTGTGTGGGTGTGTGTGTGTGTGGGGGTGTGTGTGTGTGGGTGTGGGTGTGTGTGGGTGTGTGTGTGTGGGTGTGTGTGGGTGTGTGTGCTTGTGTGTGTGTGTGTGGGGGGGTGTGTGTGGGTGTGTGGGTGTGTGGGTGTGGGTGTGGGTGCTTGTACATGTACAGGCATACTTTTGCATGTGTATGCCACAGAATGTATCAGAGGACAGCTTGGGGGAGTCGTCTCTCTCCTAAGCCGTTCTTCTGCCCCAGGCTTTCGAGCAGCAGATAGGAGTTCTAGTTTCCAACCCAGTTTGTTTTGCATGAAATGTATTTGCGAAAGCCAGGTGGTCCTGGTTCTTGTTCCTTGTTTTTGAGACAGTTTTTGGTATCCCCAGGTGATATAATTGAGGGGTTTGGGATGATTTTGAACTCATGGATTGTCTGGCTCCTCCCCGTCCCCCTAAAGACAGCAGGCAGATCCTGGTGATCTTGAACTTTTCTCCTGCCCCAGGCTCTTCAGTGGTAATGGTCTCACTCCTTCTAGTTTCTTCTTGGAATTGTGTCCTTTAGCTTTTGTGTATTTATGAATTCTGTTTTTTCTTTACTAATTGTTGTCTAATTTCATTCCATTGTGGTTATAAAATAAAGAATATTTTGTATGATTTGTCTTATAAAATATATTGTGCTTTGTGACCTTTCATCTCTTAAGGATGCCTTGTGTGACTATTAGAAAGTGTGTCGTTGGGGCTGGTGAGACACAGGGCTTAGCAGGTAACCTAGCAACCTGAATTCAACCTCTGGGACCCACATGGTGAAAGGTGAGAACCAGTTCTTACAAGTTGTCCTCTGACTTCTACATGTGTGCTGAGGCATGTGTGTAGTCAGATGTACATCACAAGTCAGTGCAGTTTATAAAATTAAAAAATTAAAGTATTTTGTAAGGGGGGACTTCTGTTTCGCTTTCATTTTTTCCTGTCTTTTTATAATTTTTGGTTTCTGTCTCTTTTTGCAATTTTTTCCTGAAGTTATATTTCCTCCTCATTCTCCTTCTGTATAGCCCCTCTTCTCCCTCATAGCTGTTATATAATAGATATAGAATGTTCTCCCAAGGTGTGTTTTAAAGTCATTTGCTGTATGTGATTATTGAAGCTTATTTTGAAATTTTTTCCTTAGATACAGAAAAGGGAAAATGGAAAAGTCACAAGATAAAGAGACAGAAGGGTAGGGGGCAGTTGGGGGTGGGGAGAGAGGGAGGGAGGGACGGAGGGAGGGAGGGAGGGAGAGAGAGAGAGAGAGAGAGAGAGACAGACAGACAGACAGACAGACAGACAGACACACATAGAGTGAGAGCGAGACAGACAGACAGACAGAAACGCGCGCGCACACACACACACTGCTGGGTTTCGATGCTCTGCTTTGGGATATTCCCATAGTGCTTATCCATTGACAGCTCTGCTTAGCTTTATTGGCTAAAGTAGGAGCTGGAGCTTAGTATCTCTGCTTTAGACGTGAGATTCATTAAATATAACTAGCATTTAATAAAGATACCTACTTGTTACTGCATTTTATATCGCTAACAGTCTCCTTTGGTCTTGAAGTTTCAAGCCACAGGCAAGGCTGTGCTGTACCTTGAAACTTAGCTTCTTGTTAGGACGGTCCTGACAGCATAAATGTCTTTATGTACTCAGCTGTGAGTGAACTAAGCTCGGCCCTTGAAATACTGCCTCGCAGTCACCGAGCACGCTCTCAGTCCAAGCTGCCACACTCACCAGTACTGACTTCAAGGCCATTGGGATTTGTGTGGAGCAGGTTAGGACAATGAATTTTTTTTCTCTTTTGTTAAAAACAAACAAACAAAACTTTTAAAGGTTTTTCAAGCATTTTATAACTTATATTTGACTATTCCTATTACTTTATGATTGAGAAGTGTTGACTTGGTTCAGGGGCTTACCTGTGTTTAGAATTCAGAATCTTTAGTCCTTATGCTTTAACATTCTGTCCCTCTTCATGAGACATTCTCTTCTGTTCATACTGAATTATATAAGGATAGTCCAGATTATTCAGAGCCATCAAATACATTTTTATTTGGAGAGAGCCAAACACTAACTCTACTTAGTTTTTAATACTCAAAATGTATTTCTTATATTATTAGAAGATCCCACTTCTAGGATTACCAGTCACAGAAATGGGCAGATTTTGTTGTACTTGAACTGGAATGACCAGAAGAGAGTTTACACCTCTAGTTGATGTTATTCTCTGGTGTGCTTTATAAAAAGGAACGTAACACGTGGGTAATTTAGTCATGAAATAGTAAAGTTCTAGTCCTAGAAACAGGGCATCATAGAATTTAATTTTTTACTAACTATAGCATATATGACATACATGATTGTTTTTTATAATATTCTGAATTTAATGTAACTTGGTTATAATGTTGTGTAATGTCCTGGAACTCTCTCTGTACATAGAATAGTATTACTTTTGATATAATGTGTATTTTTCCTATTTATGTGTATGTAAAAGCAGTACCTACATGTGCATGTGTGTCTGTATGGGGTACCTCTTTATAAATGTGTGTTTTTGAGGGGGCTACACATTGACGCCCTGTTTAAATAACTAAAATAAATTAAGAAAAGCATGCATACTCATCTTGCATAGGACCCCACACCCACACTAAAAATCTTGGTGAAGAAGCATAAAGACCTGAGTTTAGTCTCAGGCACTCAAGTAAAAAGACAGGCATGGTAGCACGCAACTGAAACTCAAGTGGAGAGGCAGAAAAATCATTAGGGCTGGTTGGATAGTAAATCTAGCCTAATGAAATGGTAACTCCTAGGTCCCACGGAGAGAGACACTGTCTCTAAAACAAAGGTGAGAGAAGGGAAAGGTGGCTCATCATTTAGGAACAGAGGACCTGAGTTCAGTTATCAACACCTAGATCACACAGCTCGCAGATGCCTGTTATTCCATCTGTAGGGGAATCTGACATCTCTAGGCTACAAGGACATCTGCATTCATGTATACAGTACCACAAACATAACAAGAAATTAAAACAATCTGGATGTGGCGGCTCATGCTTTTAAGCCCAGCATATGGAAGCAGAGGCAGGTGGGCCTATTTCAGTTCAATGCCAATGCTGTACAAAGTGAGTCCTGGGTGAACAGGGCTATATAGTAAGACCCTGTCTCAAATGAAGAAGCAAATAATCAAACCTTTGAGGCTAAAGAGATGACTGAGGCATTAAAAGCAATTAAATGCTCTTCCAGAGGACCCAGCTTCAATTTCCAGCACTCACTTTGTGGCTTGCTTTATTTTCAGGGGTTCTGACTACCTCGTCTAAGCTTTGTGGGTACCACATACACATATGATGCACATACATACATACATACATGCATACATGCAGGCTAAACATTCATACATATAGAATCAAATAAGTCTAAAAAGAAGGAGTGCCGGCCTTGGTGGTGCACACCTTGAATCCCAGCACTTAGGAGGGGGAGGCCCCTTATCCATGTGGAGGCCATAAGAAGACATCGAGTATCTTCCTCTGCCCCCTGTACCTCCTCACTGACTTTAGAGACCGGCTCCCACTACGCTGGAAGCTTGGTCTTTGGCAAGGTTGTCTGAGCAGTGGCTTCTGAGGATCCACCTCCCTCAGCTGTGCAGTGCTGGGTTGCTGGCAAGCACAGCCATGCCTGGCTCCTTTTAGGTGGGTGCTTAGGATTTGAACTCCCATCCTCATGTTTTCACAGTATGCATTCGGTGTTAGCTGACCTCCCTAGCCCCACTAGTTTTCCCCCCATATTGTCATTAGTACTGCATGCAGACCCAAAAGTCATGTGACCATTATTATTTCTCTCTAGGATATGTTGAAATTACAGTCATTTACTTGTTAGTGATTTCGGCCTACTTCTTATTAGCACATTGTAATATTGGGATTGCATTGATTTAGGTCATAAAATATATTTGAGTAATTTTTGATAGGCTATGACAAGTGAGATGTATGTAGCTTTAAAATAAAAACTGTCATATGATACACTTTACAGTGATTGCTTGTTTGCTTCCTTCCTTCCTTCCTTCTGGTTTTTATTTTTTATTTTTATATTTTTTCGGGATAGGATTTTACTGTGTAGCCTAGGATGTCCTTGAACTCAGAGATCTACCTGCCTCCCAAGTACTGGACCCTACCCAGGTACAATGATTGTTTCTTAAGTTTTTTTATATCAGTAAAAATTTACACACATCCTGAAACATGGATGAGAATGTTAAAACAGGAGAGAGAATGTAATAGGATGTAGTTAAGTTGCATATTTGTATGAAAAATTGTTGCACAAATAATATAATAAAATAATGAAAAAATAAAGGAAAATGAGAATTTCGTTTATACCAGATTTTATTATCTCATAATAAAATAAAAATTTTAATATGAAGGCAAGTTTACAATGAAGCCAATTTTTCTTATTTCTTTGTGTTGTGTGTGTGTGTTTTGTTTTGCTTGGCTTTGTTTTTCTAGATGAGGTTTCTCTGAGTATCCCTGGCTATCCTGGAACTCACTTTTCAGACCAGGCTGGCCTTGAACTCACGGAGATCTGCCTGCCTCTGTCTCCCAAGTACTAGGATTAAAGGAGTGCACCACCATCACCCAGGTATAAAGCCAGTTTTTCAAACTGGCATATTGAGAAGTTGAGGGATCTGAGAAAGGGATGGCAAATACCAGAAATTAATGCTTCATGGTAGCATTAGATAAATTAGGAAACATCTTAGAAAAGAATGAGAAGATGGGAGTGTAGATAGGGCATAATAATTACCAAGTCTCTGCCATGGTTCAGTCAAACCTTTATTGTGTTAAGAGGAGGTACAGTTTATTCCCAGTAATATGGAAAATCCCGTACAATGATAATGGTAGTCTTCTTTCTGTTGGTACACTTCTCCAATCTGAGCATCTGGGAGGTGAAGGCAGGATGATTAAAATTTGAGGCCAACATTTTTGTTTGTTTTTTAAAAGGGGGCTGGAGCAATGGTTAAGAGCACTCCCTGCTCTTGCAGAGGACTCAGGCTCAGTTCCAAGTCCCACATGTTGATTCACAATCATCTGTTACTCCAGTTCCAGGGGATTTGACACCCTCGTTCTGACCTCTACAGTCACCAGACACACTCATAACCTAGTTAGGGTTTCCATTGCTGTCAAGAGACACCATGATCAAGGCAACTCTTATAAAGGACATTTAACTGGGGTTAGCTTATTACTTCTGAGGTTCAGTCCATTGTCACCATGGCTGGAAGCATGGCAGGGTCTAGGCAGACATGGTGCTGGAGGAGTTGAGAGTTCTACCCTTTCATCCAAAAGAAGCAGGAGAAGACTGGCTCAAATGCAGCTAGGAGGAGGGTCTCAAAGCCCACCCCCACAGTCACCCCACAGTGACACAGTTCTTCCAACAAGGCCACATCTCCCAACAGTTTCACTCCCTGTGGGCTAAGCATATTTAAACCACCACATAGACACAACACAAGTACACATTAAAAGTAAACATATATTTAAAAGGTCAAGAAAGTACTCAAATGACTGTTTAAGCAGCAAGCACCTGCTGCCTTAGAGCATCTCTTGGTTCCAAATGGGTCTTAGATTTTTAAGAAATGTGAGTGGGAAACAGGTGTGGAAGTCAACACCTACAAACACTTCTACAAACAGGTGTGTAGAAGTGGGGAGGATTAGGAGATCTGAGACAGTCTGTGCTACCTGATGAGGTTGAAGTCAGCTGACTAGCAAGACTATTGTCTGGAGGGGGGTAGTCATAGAACTCACAAGTCAACAAAGAGAAGCCGTTATAATGTATTAAGAAAGACCAGAGATTGACCTTCCTAAAATTAAAGCCACTCCCAAAGGCTCTATGCTTGCTGCAAAAAAACACAAGAGAAAATAATTAGCCTAACCATGAGAAATGTTCAAAGGACGTTTGCCTTTCCACCTTAACTATGGCTTGAGGGAGAAAGAAGTTTGCCCTGAGCGTTTGTAATTGGAAATGCACTGATTAAGATTTAGGACACTGGGCTGGAGAGATGGCTCAGTGATTAAAGCACCATCTGCTCTCCCAGAGGTCCTGAGTTCAATTCCCAGCAGCCACATGGTGGCTCACAACCATCTGCAATGGGGTCTGATGCCCTCTTCTGGTGTGTCTGAAGACAACTGCAGTGTACTCACATATATAAAATAAGTAAATCCTTTAAAAAAAGATTTAAAACAAAAGATTTAGGATGTTATTTTGATGTTAAAACAAATCCTAGACTAAGACTTGTTTCAGGTGAATACTCTTGGTATTGTTTCTAGGAAAAGAGAGAAGTAATAGGTCTATAGAGTGAGTTTCTGGACAACCAGAGCTGCACAGAGAAACCGAGTCTTGAAAGAAAAGGAAACAATAAAATGAATGTAGTTAGCATTCTCAAGGCGCTGGCTTTTATACTCATCACCAAGAAACAAGCAAGCAAGCAAGCAAGCAAAATATTGTAGATACAGGTCAGTGGTTCTTGGGCATGGCCCTGTTCTGTCAATATTCTTTGGAGAGTTTAAAAGAATATATTTTTCAGTTCCTGGGAGCAGTGATAATTAAGAAGAACAGGACCATAGAAGCTAAGGACTTTCTCTGTTCTTTCTCCTAATTTAATATTAGCGTACAAGGCTCCTTGCACCCGAAAGCACATGCTACTGCTTCCTTTAATTAGATGTAATTCTAGTTCTCTGAACAGACTTGCCTAGTGACTCTTAAGTGTGTAGTGTGTGTCAGAATCCCTTAGAGAGTTTATCAGAGTTGCACTGTTAAGACTTTCCAGTTGAACTCTTCTTGCATGAGATCCCAAAATTTTCATTTTAAACAAATTACCAGAAGATGCTCTTGGCCACTAGACTGTGGTTTGAGCGTCTCTGTATTAGAGACTGCACTCTTTTGGCCACATCACTTTGTAATTGCTAATTCTCTTCTCTGCAGTTTTCCCCATCCTTTTCTGAGATAGGAAGGGTCTCATTGTGTAGCCCCAACTGGTCCAGAACTTGCTGTGTAGACCAAACAGGAATCAGACTTACTTACCTGCCTCTTGAGTGCGGGGATTAAAAGTGTACACCACCACACCTTTAGGATCTGAGGTTTAGTTTGTTTGTAGCACTGGAAGAATTGGAACTCACGATGTAGATCAAATTGGCCTGAAATTTGTGGGCAAGTCTCCTGCCTCTGGCTCTCAAGTGCTGGGATTATAAGTCAAGCTTCCATGGTGGTGGTGGGTGGGGGGGGGGGGGCTTGAGACAGACAGAGACAGGGCCTCTCTTTGTCTTTGTAACTCCAGCTGTCTTGGAATTCACTGTGTAGACCAGGCTGGCCTTGAGCTCTCAAAGATTCACATGGTTCTGCCTCCAGGGGGCTAGGATTAAAAGTGTATACTACCATAGAAACATTTTTCTTACCTTTTTTTCTTTTCTCCCCCCACTTTTCTTTCTCTCTCTCTCTCTCTCTCTCTCTCTCTCTCTCTCTCTCTCTCTCTCTAACTTCATGTAGTTTTTGAGACAAAATCTCACTATGTAGTCTAGGGTCATCTGGAACTCAGAGATCAACTGGTCTGTCTCCTAAATGCTGTGATAAAAGCAGTCCTTACTTAACTTTTACCCCATCCGTCTCCTTGGCACTGGTCTTATCATGGTGTTAAAAATCTCTTATCTGTAGGATTATTTTGTCCCTGTCTTAGGGTTTTACTGCTGAGAACAGACACCATGGCCAAGGCAGCTCTTATAAGGACAACATTTAATTGGGACTGGCTTACAGGTGCAATCCAGAATCACCAAGGCAGGAGCATAGTAGTGTGCAGGCAGGCATGGTGCAGGAGGTCCTGAGAGTTCTACATTTTCATCTGAAGGCCAGTAGGAGAAGTCTGTCTTCCAGGCAGCTAGGAAGAGGGTCCTAGAGCCCACGCCCACGGTGACAACCTTCCTCCAACAAAGACCAGACCTACTCCAACAAGGTCACACCTAACAGTTACACTCCCTGGACCAAGCATATACAAGCCTCCTCACTCCCCAAACACTGTGTACCCTGACTATACCATGTGTCATCAGTAAGCCTGTAGGATGGCCGCTGTCTGAAACATCCGTACAGAGAAGAAGGTAGTAAATACTGATGAGAATGTACTCCCCAAACACTGTGTATCCTAACTATACCATGTGTCATCAGTAAGCCTGTAGGATGGCCGCTGTCTGAAACATCCGTACAGAGAAGAAGGTAGTAAATACTGATGAGAATGTACTCCCCAAACACTGTGTATCCTGACTATACCATGTGTCATCAGTAAGCCTGTAGGATGGCCGCTGTCTAAAACATCCGTACAGAGAAGAAGGTAGTAAATACTGATGAGAATGTGAAGAATTTAGAAGTCTTTTTTAATTATTTGGTTAGCATATAAAGAAACAGGTTTCACTATTAAAGCTTTATACACAGATGTCATTATACTTGGGTCTTATTCTCCAACAGCCCTCCTTGTGTTTCCCTTTTCCTTTACTGACTCCACCCACACCCCAGTATCTCTCCCCTTTTCTTTCCTTGAATATATTGCATTAACCTCTTGTTCCCCTGCCTGCATCTGCCTGTGGATTTTTTTCCTTTTACTTTCATGTCCTACACAAACAGAATTTAAATCTAGATCCCACATGTAAGGAAAAAACAAGCCACGTACATTCTTTTGTTCTGGCTTATTTTTCACTTGCCATAAAAGTCTCCAGTTCTATCATTCTCTTGTAAATGTCAAGATTTTGACTTGTCTTTACTGCTGAATAAAATCCTATTGTATGTACAAACCACATCTTCTCAGTCTGTTTGTATGTTGATAGACATCTAGTCTGGTTCTGTATCTCAGTTAACTGTGAGTAGTGCAGCAGTGGGCACAAATGTCCGAGTCTCTCTGGAATCCGCTCACTTAGGATGTGTGTGTCTGGATCATACAGTACAGGTAAGGCGTTTTTGTTGTATTGTGGTTTTTTCCTAGTGATGGTAGGTGTTTTTGAGACAAGTTTTCTATAGCTTAAGTTGGTCTTAAAACTCACTGTGTAACTGAGGTTGACCTTGAAGAACTCTTAAACTTCCTGCCTCTACTTCCAGGTGCTGAGATTGCGGGTATACGTCACCATGCCTGGTGTTTGTAGCTCTAGGGATGCAGTCAGAGCCTTGTTTATTCAGGCGAGCACTCAGTCAGCTAGGTGCATCCCTAGTGTGGTTATGGATGTTTTCCAGTTTGTTATATTCATACTCGTCATTATTGTTTGTATTTTTATTATTAATTATGAGATGTAGCCCACACTCATCTCAAACTGATGACCTTCTACCTTGGCCTCCACGCATACACCACTATTCCTGGACATGGCATTTTTTTTTTTTTTTTTTTTGGTCTTTGTAAAGCAAAGAATTTTTTTTCTAATTATGTGTATGGCGGGGTGGTGGCGGCGCACGCCTTTAATCCCAGCACTTGGGTGGCAGAGGCAGGCAGATTTCTGAGTTTGAGGCCAGCCTGGTCTACAGAGTGAGTTCCAGGACAGCCAGGGCTATACAGTGAAACCCTGTCTCGAAAAACCAAAAAAAAAAAAAAAAAAAAAAAACCAAAAAAAAAATTATGTGTATGGTGTGTGAGAGAGAGAAGTGGGGAGAGGGAAGGAGGGAGGGGGACAGGGACGGAGAGGGAGAAGGGGAAGGGGAAGAGGGGGAGGGGGAGAAGTGGGGAGGAGGGAGGGGGAGAGGGAGAGGGGAGAGAGAGACAGACAGACAGACAGACAGACAGAGCGCGTGAGAGCGGGAGCGCAAGCCTGTGCAAGAGCAAGTGAGCTTGAAATACCCACAGTGATCAGAGCCGCCTCAGGTCCCTTAGTTCTGGAGTTTCAGGTGGTTTTGAGCTAACACAGGTACATAAGCCAAATTTGGGTCCTTCTTTTTCAAGAGTGTGCTCTTAACTGCTAAGTCATCTCTCCAGCCCTACATATATTAAGTTGTTTGTTGTGGCGTCTGTTTGTTTGTTTGTACTAATTCTTCCATGTGTATCATTAAAAAATCAAAAATAGAGACGTTGTTGTGATGGAGGGACTGAGGGAACTGTGAGAACACGGCCATGGTGAAGTTTACGTATCACTAATTGGATACGTGATAGAAACGTTGTTGTGATGGAGGGACTGAGGGAACTGTGAGAACACGGCTACGGTGAAGTTTAAGTATCACTAATTGGATACGTGATACCAGTAGTTTAAACTGAGCAAGTCTCATAACTGAAAACACTTGTTTGGAGCTGGAGAGTTAAGAATGTTTTTACTGCTCTTGCAGAGGACTCAGGTTTGTTCCCAGCGCCCACACAGTGGCTCACAATTGCCTGTAGCTCCCAATTCCAGGGATTGCAATGTTCTTTTCTGGACTTTAAGGGCATTGATTCATACAGGCAAAGACATACACACACACACACACACACACACACACACACCCCCCTCTTTTCAAGTACACTGAATCTGATGCTCTTAGAAAATAGCATTCTTGTCTGGCCTGATAACACACATCTGTAATCCCACTTGAGAAGTGGAAGGAAGAGGATCAGGAATTCAAGGTCATCCTTAGGTAGAGGCCAGTCTATACTATATGGGACCCAGCTTTAAAAGAACAAAACCAAAAAGAAAAAAAATAGTATCCTTTTGTTGTACCTTAAGCTCATGGTTTTGTTTTTTGTTTTTAAAAAAGATTTTATTTTATGTATACGAGTGCTCTTTCTGCTTTTATACCTACATGCAAGAGGGCATCAGATCCCATTATAGATGATTGTGAGCCACCATGTGGTTGCTGAGAATTGAACTCAGAACTGAGCCATCTCTCCAGCCCCTGTTTTTTTGCTGTTTGTTTTGTTTTTTTGAGGCAGGATTTCTCTATGTAGCTTTGGCTGTCCAGGAACTCACTTTGTAGCTCAGACTGGCCTCGAACTGGATGTCTTAAAACTCATTATGTAAACCAGGCTAGCCTAGAATTCATAGAGATTTAACTGTGTCTGCCTCTGGAGTGCTGGGATTAAAGACAGAGGCTACCACACTGAGCTAGAAATTATTTTTATTCTATATTAATTAATATAGTTATAAGTTGATTAAATAGCTTTCAAAAAATTAAAGATAAGGCACATACTTATAATCTGAGGCACTTTGAAATCTGAGGCAGGTGGATTGTGACTTACGGCTAGTTAATGAGACCCTGTCTCATAAAAAGAAAGAAGGAAGTTAAGTGTAGGGCCGGGAATGTGACTCAGTGGCACACACCTGATCTGGGAGACCCCGAATCAGATCCTCAGTGCTAAACATAAACAACAAGGCATTAAAATAAGCCTTAGAAAATTTTTTTGTTGCTTGTAAGCAGTGTGTAAGTATTTATTGGAATTTTTCTTTGAATAAGAAATAAATACTAAATTTAAAGGGTTAACAGTACTAATCATACTTTCTGAATTTCTCTGTCAAAAGCATTATAATTTAGGTAAACAAGGTACTTCTGAGCAGGGAGTTGTGGCATAGACTGTAATCTAGCCTTTAGATGGATCCGGGTCATCTTTGGCTACATAATAAACCCAGACCAGTCTGGGCTATATGTGATCCTGTTTGTTGGTTGTTTGCTTGGTTTTTAATCAAGGACAAGACACTTTTTATATTAAAGAAGGTAAGTTTTGTGAGTCTCATCCTTGGTGATTTTCTTACTTGGTGATTTTGATACTGGATCAGACTGGCCTCGAGGGTTTGTTTGTTTTTGTTTTGTTTCTCGAGACAGGGTTTCTCTGTGTAGCCCTGGCTGTCCTGGAACTAACTCTGTAGACCAGGCTGGCCTCGAACTCAGAGATCCGCCTGCCTCTGCCTCCCAAGTGCTGGGATTAAAGGCGTTCGTCACCACTGCCCAGCATGGCCTCAAGTTTTAAAGTTCCTGTCTCAGCCTCCTGAGTGCTACTATTACTGAAGGCACACACCACCACCACCAAGCCGGGTTTGGCTTTAAGAACAGCATTATTCTTTTTAAAAGAATTCATATTTCCGGACAGTGGTGGGACACCTTTAGTCCCAGCACTTGAGGAGGCAGAGGCAGAAAGATCTCTGAGTTTTAAGGCCAGCCTGGGCTACAGAGAGATTTCTAGTACAACTAGAACTGCACAGAGAAATCCTGTCCTAAAAACAAACAAACAAAAACAAAACAAAAACTTTTAGTAGTTACTTTTTGTTGTGTGTTTACGTGTACACACACCCATGTCTGTATGGGTGTCTTTACCTGCATATGTGTGGTGGCCAGGAAGGGCAGGCTTGAGTTACAGTCTTGCCCTTTGCCTCAATGTAGCCGCCCGAGGCCACAAGTCAACTGGGTTCACCTGAAAGGGGGGCTGGGAATTGAAGGGGGACGGAGGGCGAGAAGAGATGAGGCCAAGACAAAGTTCTCTGATCAAGGCCCAAAGCTTTAATGTTCAGCTCTCAATTTAAAGGGGAAGACCCATCCCACAACCCCTCCTGGTTTCAGATGGGTGGGATAATCCATAGTCCCTTCCAGGTCACTGCCGGAGATGTCTCAAGGCAAGCCCAGGGGCAGTTCTGCTTCTGTGTTCTGGGCAGTCAACGTGGGTAACTCCACCTAGATCCTGTCACTTGACCTTGTTGTGGTAAACAAGGTCTCTCAGGCCTGCTCATGGTGGGGGGAAGGGTACACCTCAACCTTTTGAGTATTGGGTTTACAGCTGTTTACAACCACACAGCAGAAGCCTGTAGTTTCAAAAACTGCTCAACTCATTTTGCAAAAGAAAAGAAATATGGCATATTTATTTCTAATGTTAAGACTTTATTAGTTCAAAGATGTTGTGTTTTATAAAAAGATAAGGAGATAAGGAATATATTTGGTGGGTGTGTAGTCAGGTGTTGGGGGAGGGGTTCCTCTGTGGGCCCATGCTGAGGAATCTCTTTCCCCTGAGGGACCAGTTTATTTGGGGCATGGGGAGGGGAGCTGAGGGAGGAGAGACAAGAGAGTAGAGGAATAGAGGTTGGCTATGAGTGTCTGTGTGTGTGTGTGTGTCTGTGAGTGTGTGTGTGTCTGTGAGTATGTGTGTGTCTGTGTGTGTGTGTGTGTGTGAATGGGGAGAGAAGGGTTAAGGACCCGGAGCAAGAGCAGGAGGGCAAGAGAGTGAGCAGGGGCAAGCAGCCTCTTTTATAGTGAGTTAGGCACATCAGGCTGTTCTGTGGGGCTGAGCTTAGACGAAATGCCAACAAAAGATATCTATCTATAATTTGAGATAATCAAATATGACAAAATTTTAGTTTCACAGAACATTGAACCTGAATGCAAAGTAAATAGTTCTCCAGGAAAAATGTTAGAAATACAGGTTATGCCTATTGGCTCTCTAGCCACCTTTCTCTTTCTCTCTCTCTCTCTCTCTCCCTCCCTCCCTCCCTCCCTCCCTCCCTCCTTCCCTCCCTCCCTCCCTCCCTCCCCCTTTTTGTTCCTTCTTTCTTCCCTCCTTCCCTCCTTTCTTTTTTCCTTCTTTCTTACTTTTTTTTTTTTTTTTTTTGGAGACAGGGTCTGGCTGTCCTGGAACTGCTTATATATACCAGCCTGGCCTTGACCTTACTTGAAACTCTTTCTTACAATAATGGATTAACTAATAGTAACTCTAAAGTAAAACTAGCAAAGAAAATCCCATTGGAGTGTGAAAATCAGATTACAGCTCCAACTTTATGCCACAAGTTTCAAGACATCTTTATGCTACAGGAGAATTAAGGAAGAAAATGGATTATAATTATTCTTATCAAGAGTTCCCATACACTGTTATTGGGGTCTTATACAATTCAACAAGCCTTACTAATGTATCACAGGAAGAATAGTTTACATTTGATCGAGTTATGTTGCAGCCACACAACAAAGTCATCAAGGAAACTATTAATATCAACCTACAATTTTTGGTTTTGTCAAAGCATCTCATTATGTAGCTGGCTGGCCTGAAGCTTGCTATGTAGACCAGGCTGGCCTCAGACTCACTGATGTGCGAGTGCTGGGGTCAAGAGCATGTGGTGTCGTGTCCAGCTGCAGAGTTACTTACATAAGTACATATTTCCTCCTCATTGTTAACGTCTCCCAGTATATAATGTTGATGAGATTTCCAAGATTTAAAGGTGAGGAGGTCCTGTTGTTTTTAAAAACAAGATCTCAAACTTTAGATTTACCAAAGATGCTGAGATGAAAACCTGCTGGCTCAGAGAGGCAGAGAAAGCACCCAGTTGACCTTCCAACTTTACTGATATCCCAGAATGAAAAAGCCCCTCTCCTCCTCCTCACTGTGTTAAATACCCTCCACCCAGTGTCTCTCCCTTCTGCTTTCTTGTGTTTGCTCCTTTCAACTGGTCTGTCATTGACTCTATTTATCTCTTGTTCATGACGACGTGTTTAAAAAGGCGTGTGCTAGGGCTGCTTTTTCCAGTTCACAATTTGGGGTCCACAGTGTGATCAGATATCTTCCAACAAGGCCCAAGAGTGACAAGGCAGGTGTTCAGTGCTTCAGAGTACTTGTTGCTCTAGAGGAGACCTGAGTTTGTTTTTCAGCACTCACATGGTGGTTTCACTACTGTCTCTGACTTCAGTTCTAGGAGATCTGACTCCTCCTTCTGACCGCAGCAGGTGCCAGGCACACACATGGCACACATACATCCATACATCCATACACACAGCCACAAAAATTAAATACATTTTAAAGCCAAGAGAAAGGGAGAACACTGACATCAAATTTTTTTCTAGAAAAGCTCAGGATGAGTAAAGCCACTAGAGAAGCTGATGAGACTATTTAACCAGTCAAATAATCTCAATAACTCAGTATGGTGGTACACAGTTGTATTCTCAGTACTCTGGAGACTGAGACAGGAGGATTGCTGTGAGTTTGAGGCCAGCCTGCATGACATAGTAAGTCTGTCTAAAAAAGGATAAAGAAGCAGTATGTGGTAACCCACATCTTTAATCCTGGCACTTGGGAGGCAGAGGCAGATCTCTGACTCTCCAGAGGCCAGCCTGGTCTATAAATAAAGTTCTAAGACAGCCAAGGATACATAGAATATTCTGCACGCCCTCACCCCCAACCCCAAACTCCCCAAAAAAGAAGAAGAGAAGAAAAAAGAAAAGCCTCAAGTGCTGGGGGCGTGGCTTACTAGTACAGTGCCAGGTTAGCCCGCACAAATGTTCTTGGTTCAGTGTTCGCTTCCAGGGTCTTTAGAAAACAGATTTCTAGGGCTGATAAAATGGCTCAGTAGGTAAAGACACCCAATCTTGGCAACTTCTGTTTAATACCCAAAATAATATAAAGGTAAATGGAGAGAACCAACTTTATGAAGTTGTTCTGTGACCTTTATATATACATGCTATGGGATGATATCCCACATACATATATCATGTATACATATGTAATAATAATAAATTTCAAAAGTGTCAATAAAAGCCATTTGCACTAATTGTGAACTAAGGTTTAGTATACTTGAAATCTGCATTTGAAAGTTACTTCTATAGTAGGGATACCATTTGTTATTTGTTGCTTTGGGGGGGGAAGAACATTTTGGGGACTCATGGAACATAGGCTGGACTCGCAAGTCACTGTCTCATGAGGAAAACTGAACTCCTGATCTTCCCGCCACCATGTACCAAGTTCTGGGATCACAGGTGCATTCTGCCACACCCACTTTTTATTCAGTTTGTGGAGCTCAAGTGTGCTAGAAAAACATTCTACCTATTGAGCTTCTGCCCTCTACTCTTGTGTTTCTATAGATGAATCGTATAGTATGTGAAATGTTTCCCAACAAATCAGTGTTTTAAAGCTAGAAGTTTTGCCATAAAGAGTCTGTTTCAAGTACGCTACTCAAATAATGGGGCATGTCGGCTGTAAGAAACAGAGGCAGCTAAGTCGTTCAAGGGAGGGAGGGTTAGGTTGTCCAGCAAAAACTCTGAATGTGTTTTAAAGACACTCTTGTATGTATTTGTTTTGTTGTTTCAGGAGGACAGGTGTGAGGCCAGCACACCGTTGACTCAATGGGGCTTCGTTGGTGAGTAATCGGTGGGAGAGCCTTTGTCAGTGTGTCGGGAGGAAGGAAGGGGCTCGAGTTTGCAATCTTCTCTGTTCCCAGCGTCCTCTATAAAAAGCAATAATTACTCTCTTAGAAAGCAGGCATATTAAGGTTAAACCTACTCAAGAAGTAATATAGTACATAGAGCCAATCATTAAAAAAAAAATCTAAATGCCTCTTACAAGTTGATATCCCTTTAAGTATAAATGCCATTCCCCGGCTTAAATGGCCTCTTATTGCTTCCGGTGACTTTTAAAAAATACTGAATAATGGGCTCCTGCTAACTCTTCACATGGTGATTATGATGCCCCATCCCATTTATTGATCTCCCTTTACCAAAAGCCTTCCATGTGTAGACTGACGTTGCCTGCATCTGCTCGCGCTCTCTCTCTCTCTCTCTCTCTCTCTCTCTCTCTCTCTCTCTCTCTCTCTCTTGCTCTCTCTCTCTCTCTCTCTCTCTCTCTCTCTCTCTCTCTCTCTCTCTGCCCGTGACGAGGCTCCTGCCCTTCACGACGCTGTTAGAGATGCCGTGTAGTGAGGTGAACAGAAGCCTAAGCCCCTCTTCCTGACCCTAGAGCACTGCCTTGTGCTGGGGACCAGACCCAGGACTTCATGCATGTTAGGCAGGTCCTCTGTCACAGCTGTAGTCGTTACAGCATCTATAGGAAATTCATCCTTTAGTCTTAAATTCTTTATTTTATTTCAGCAACACTTGTTTAATTTACACCATGATGCCAACGTTTGTTGTTCTTTTATTTGTGTGATCATTTGTGGTGTTCTTTCTCTATATATATATTTTTAGCCTTTTATTGATTGCTTGAGAATTTCACATCATGTACCCCAACCCCACTCATCTACCCCTCCCCTTGAACCCACCCTCCACCTTTGCAGCCTCTCCCCACCCCCAGCAGAGAAAAAAAAAGTCTCACTGTGGAAGCTGCAGTGTGCCGCAGTGTGTCCCACAGTACACCCTTCTGTGTACGCTGCTTTGCTAGTAAATCTTTGGCAATGACTCACTGGTCTGGTACGAGGTCTCTGGTTTCTGTTACAATACTGGAACCTCACTGGGACTCCTCTTGAATATCCTGTTGTTGCCCTGTGTCATGGAAACCCTGTAATTTTGGATCCGTAGGACCAGCCCCTTCAGGTGTACTCCAGCAGTTCATGGATGGGCCAGATGTTGGGATGGGCCAATTGAAATCCCTGGATCTGGGCCTGAAAGGTACCTAAGCTTGTCAGCCTGCTGGCTCTCACGCCCTCGGGTCCACCTTACCAGCAACCCTCTCAACCAGAGCCAGCTCAACCAGTGCTGTCCAGGTGAAGTGTAAGGCCTGCTCTCCAGAGTGCTGGAGCAGGGTCAACTCTCCTGCTCTCATGACCGCAGGCCAGGTCTCCCACCTGCCTGCTGTGGTGAGGGCAAAAAGAGGGAAGGGATATCTCCCTCACCCATGTCATGCCATGGCAGACAAGTGTTGGGGTCAGCTCTCCACGCTCATGCTCTTGGGCACCAGGGTCACCTTGCTGAGGTGGTAAGGAATGAGGGGATGGCATCTTCCACTCAACCACACACACCACTGCACAGGAAACAGGTGGTAGGACCGGCTCACCATCGAGTCCTGCAGTGTGTGGGGCCTGCCTTCCTGAGCCCTGCAGCTGCCTAGGAGTGGGGCCAGCTTCCTGCTCCATGCCCTCAATGCCAGCTCTCCCACTATGCCCAGGTGAAGGGTGAGACCAGTTCTGCACATCTTTTAGATGTCAGCATGTCTCAGGACAACAACCTGGACCAGGGATGTCTGCCTGGCTTTTGGTGGTAACAGACAGACCCCTGCTGCTGCAGGGTCAGGACCCCGCCAGGCCCCAGGTGGTGTCACTGGTTATGCACATCCGGTTGTCCCTCGCTACCCTCAAGTCTCCAGGTCTCCCTCTCTTCATTGTGCCCTCATCTTCCTGTCTCTCTTTCACTTCTCCACCACTTACTTGTTCTTAGTTGGGCCCCGGGTCTCGGAGTGTCTGGGATAATTTTAGGAATGCTATGCCCTCAAGATGATCTAATGCCAGTCGTCGGAAAACCCAGTGAAACTTCTTGTTTGTATTTTCCTGGACCTCTCTACGGCTTTTATTCTTTCTGAGTAGGAGGCTATTCTTTTGAAATGTGGTGTGGGGAGGTAGTCTTATGATCTATGATCATACTGTCAGACAAATTAGACCTGAAGCTTTCTTTCTTTTTTGTTTTTTCGAGACAGGGTTTCTATGTGTAGCCCTGGCTGTCCTGGAACTCACTCTGTAGACCAGGCTGGCCTCGAACTCAGAAATCCACCTGCCTCTGCCTCCCAAGTGCTGGGATTAAAGGCGTGCGCCACCACTGCCTGGCAGAGCTGAGGATTTCTTTATGGTCATTTTCAAAGCTGGGAAGATAAAAGTATATTTTGGTTTGTGTGACTTACCTTGGGGGAAGAGAAATTGTAGTTTCTATGGTCTGCCTTGGGGAGAAAACGAGATGAAAGAAAATAAAGGTGAAATAGGTCCTGTTCTCTGAGGCTTATTCTGGTCACTTAGGAAGAAACCATGGCCATGTGAGTAAAGAGCCAGGACCATGGGCAAAACCCAAAGTATATCATGATCTCACAAGTACACGCATACCAGATATGGGAATTAAATGGTCTTATTGTCAACTTTTGCTTTGGGCTCAGTTTTTATGTGAGACTGAAGAATTCTAATGGGGATGAAGGTTCAGACTTTTTAGTTTTATGGCTTTCTTTTCAATTGGGGTTCCTATTCAGAATAAAAATAAATAATTCTTTTTAAAATGCAGCACGTAAGTTTTTGCCTCTCCTTCCTTCCCTGTTCCTTCTCCCTTCCCCTCCTTTCCCTTTCCTTCCCCCTCCTTTCTGTTCCTCTGCCCTCCCCTCTCTTCTTCCAACAGGGTGTCTGTCCTGGGAATCACACTGTAGAACCCACCTGCCTTTGCCTCCCTCCCAAGTGCTAAGATTAAGGGCATACACCACCACTCCTCATGTCACTCTTTTAAAGCAGAATTGGGGTTTTATGAAATATATTATCTGCTTAAGCATAAGGGTTAAAAGAGAGGTACTTGGAGAGAGACAACACCAGAGAGTGTTAGGTGTGGGCTTCTGAGACGGCTGCCAGTCTGTACATCTAGGACTGCATGATGGCTGCCAGTGATTGGTGAATGGTGAGTAGAGGGAGGAGAAACATTGAATAGCCTCACTTCTAATGAGTTCTAGATCAGTTGTACAAAGACAGCTTTGAATTAAATTGTCTACAGTTTGTTTAACTTAGCATTAATCCTTTCTGCTGAATACCCTGTTACACAGTCAGTTAAGAAAACAACTAAGCAAATATTTTCTTTTTGGTTAAATGACATTACTAAAAGAAATATTTTTTATTAAATACTTAAGTGTGTTCCTTTAGTGTCCTGATTTGCAGTTTACTTAGATTGTGTTAACTTGTAATTAATCCAGATGGTTAACATTTTGAAAGATATAAAACCAAAACCTATTTCAGGGAGCTCTGAAAATCACTGTACCATTGGATAAGATCCATTCTAATTAGTGACTTTCTCAGTTAGTTTTAAAAATTATTTTTTAACTGTAATTTTCTTGGTTTTCATCCAGGTTACAAAATGTCCTCTTATGCTTGAGATCTACAGACTATATGTTCTTCAGGAACTGATCAGCGGTTCTCACCTTCTGGAAGAACATTACAAGCATAAGTATGGTGCCAAAACTCGTCGTTCTCTGACCGGTGACTTGGACACACTTCTGTGTTGAAGAGAAGTGTACAGGCTGAGGTCACTCACTGTTCAGAGACTGCTGTGTAGGAACATGGACCATTCTAACAGGGAAAAGGATGATAGACCACGGACAACTAAAACCATGGCACAAAGGAATACACACTGTTCCCGACCATCTGGCACTTCAACATCCTCTGGGGTTCTTATGGTGGGACCCAACTTCAGGGTTGGCAAGAAGATAGGGTGTGGGAACTTCGGAGAGCTCAGATTAGGTAAGATCTTGCTTATGTCTGTGGCTTTTACTAACAACAGTAACGTTCTCTGGTGTGTTCCAAGATGAGGAGGTGATTGGGAAGTTTCTCTTAAGTAGCTCTTACTGGCATAAGAAATAGGGACTTTGCAAAGGAGTCTATACCCATTATCAGTCATGGCCTCTCTCTATCTGTGATAGGGTTTTTAATTTTCTACCAGTTTTGAGTTTGTATTATTATTATTATTATTATTCTTTCAAGAGAGGGTTAACTTGCGCAGCTCTAGCTGTTTTAGATCTTGCTTTGTGGACCAGGCTACCCTTGAATTTAGAGATCTGCCTGCCTTTGCCTTTTGAGATTAGAGTTTATCACCATGCCCTGCTGTAAATTTTTTTTAAACCTATTTATTTTTAAAGATTTTATTTATTTTATGTATATGAGCACACTGTAGCTGTCTTCAGACACACCAGAAGAGGGCATCGGATCCCATTACAGATGGTTGTGAGCCACCCTGTGGTTGCTGGGAATTGAACTCAGGACCTCTGGAAGAGCAGTCAGTGCTCTTAACTGCTGAGCCACCTCTCCAGCCCAAACTTTTTTATAGTTAATTTTGAGATACATTTTGTTCTGTAGCCCAGGCTGACCTTGAACTCATTATATAGCCCATACAGGCGTCAAACTTGTAACTCTTTAACCCAGCCTCCTGTGTGCTACGCTCATACGTGAACATCATATCCAGCTCAAATATGAATTTGTGAGTAGGTGATAAATAATGACAGTTAACCAGCTGGGAGCCGTGAGAGTGAGAAGGTACACTGGGAATGTATATGCTCTTCAATATGCTGTGCTGTATTGATGCACAAATGAAATTTGTTGACTTGTGTTTGAGACAGGACCTCAGCATTCAGCCCTGGTTGGCCTAGAACTTACTATGTGGGCCATGTTAACCTCAGCCTTCTAGATATCATCCTTCTGCCGCTACACTCTTCCTTCTTCCTCCAGCCCCTCATCAGTGCTAGGAATACAGGCATGTTACCACCACCCTAAACAGAAAGTAGACCTTATACGCTGAAGAAAGACCTTATATGAAGAATGTGGAAAACTGAATCTTTTTTTTTTTTTAAATCTTTACGTACATTTGTCTGTGTGAGTATATTCTGTGTATGTGCAGGTATTCAAAGGAGATTAAAAAAAGAGAGCCTTAGATCCTGTGGAGCTAGAGGTACGGGCAGTTGTGAGCCATCTTATATGTAGATGCTGGCAACTAAGCTAGGGTCCTCTGGCGGAGCAGCCAGCACTCTGGATCAGTGAGCCGTTTCTCCAGCCTCTAAACGGTTGTTGAAGCTGTGGGTTATCGTGAAAATTATTCATAATTTGGACCATCGTGAGGGTAGAGACATGAGGTGATTGATTGCAGTGTTTTTGTTTTTTAACCTCTGGTTTTGATAAGTATGTAAAAGAATGGAGAAAAATTATATACCTGTGATTACCTGTTTTAGTCCTTTGTGGAACATCACTGTGTTAGCTACACATCTCCAGGTACAGAATTGAATTGGAAGAAGCTAAGAATGAATTCATTTTTAATTATAGAACACTAGCCACCTGGAATTGAACCTGACGAGGATAATAAAAAGGCCTTCATATCTGGAGATGTGCTCATGCTTCAGTTAGCTAAGCTAGAGGCCACTGCGAATAGAAGGTGTGTAACTTCATACTGCATGACTTCACACACACACACACACACACACACACACACGTCTTTCACTGTGTACACATGAAGCTTTTGGGTTTTGAGAGGACAAAACTTTGTTAAATCAGTTTTCCTCTCCACTTTTATGTGGATTCCAGCGAGCAAACTTATGCTGTTAAGCTTGCACGGCGAGAACTTTACCTGCTACATTGATCGTTATCTAAAGTAAAAGTGTTTGTTTGTTTCCTGGAGTGACTCCTTCTTACTTGGTCTTTTTCTTTTTTCTCTTCTTTCCCTCCTTCCTCCCTCCCTCCCTCCCTCCTTCCTTCCTTCTTCCTTTCTTTCTTTCATGTGGTGTCTATTTGCTTAGGCTGCTCCAGTTGCTCTGCGGCCTATGCTGACCTTGGACCTTTGATTCTTGTCTTTACCTCCCAGATGCAAGTGGGTGTCATGGCGCCTCTCCTTTCAAGTGCAGGGATTTTTCTGAGTATTTTTAGTTACTTATTAAGTAGGTTGTCATATAGGTAGACAGAAGGGACAAAGTTTGCATTCTTTGTTCTTTCCCTATGTGGCAGTAGTAGTAAGCCGAGGTCTTATTGTTTGAGTATACATACAGAACACAAACAAACAAAAAATATTACAGTGTTGGCCCATCCCCCAGCCCGGTTCTTGTTTTCTCCTTCACCATTTTTGAAACATTGTTTAACTATGTAGTCTCTTACCTCAGTCTTCCAAGTGCTAGAATTTTGTGTGTCCTGCTCCTCCTTGCCTTATCAGTACATTTTGATTCTCAACTATTGGTTGAATATTTCCTAATGTCAAGTTTAGGGAAGATTACATAGGGTAGAATGTGGTTTCTGTTTCTAAAGATACTGCTGTCTCCTGGTACAAAGAGAAAACCAAATTATAATGCAGAACAATAAATATGATAACAAGTTGTATAGAAACTCCATCAGCAGACATAAAGGAAGGTTTCGGAAAGGCGGTATTTGCAATACTAGTTTTGTTGCTAGACATTAAGGAGGGATTCTTCAGTTCCAGGATACAGAATTGCTAGGTGAGAGCACCCAGCACATCATCAGTGCAGCGGATGATTATAAATACCTGGGGCAAAAGATGTGAAGTCAGACAGAGCAAAGCAACAAACGTACCGTTAGGCAGGACCAACTGTGGAGGGTCTCTGTGACTCGGGGGACCAGAGTCTCGAAGGGTCTTAGAGAGGACGCAGGTCCATTCACGTAGGAAAGAGGCGACAGTGCCCGCCCGGTCCTTGCTCTAAGTGTGCTCCGTACTGCGCTGTACTTTGTTCTGTTCCAGGGTGTGTTTGTGTCTCAGCACTGTCTTCATATCTGTAACTTTTCATTATGTATGATACATAATGTATACTCAAAAAAATGGTTGGCTGGAGGCCTGGAGAGATGGCTTAGAACAATGGTTGCCTTTCAAGAGGTACCAGGTTTGATTTCATTCCAATGGCAGCTTACAACTACCTGTAACTCCAGTTCCGGGGTGACTGAACCTTCTTCTGGTTTCTGCAGGTAAAACACCCGTAAACATTGAATAGATAGATGGGTGGATGAATGGATGGGTGTGTGGGTGGGTAGGTAGATGAGAGAGAGAGAGAGAGAGAGAGAGAGAGGGAGAGAGGGAGAGAGAGCGCTCTAGATAAGTAGATAAATATATCTAAGCTACTTCTCCAGGCCCCTAGCCATTTATTTGTTTGTTTATTTATTTATTTATTTATTTATTTATTTATTTATTAGAAAAGGCTAAATGAATAAGCCAAGTTATCACCTAACTTTTGGCAGTAGCAAAAGAGATTAATTCAAAACTTATGGACTAGCAGGAACTAGGTCACGAGTTCTTTGAGAGGAAAGGGTCAGTATTTACTTACTAGCTTAAGGAGACCGTATGAATAAAGAAGGCTTTAATGAAGTGAGCAGTAAAAGACTAGGGTGGGTGATGGGATAAATGTGTAAAATAGTTTGTTACTATATTAACTTTGACAAGTGTGTGGCACAAGCACAGTCCCTAAATTCCCATGTACATGTGTTTCAATTATTTAAAAAGATCTGGCTTGGTACAGGAATTGAGAAATTGCTATGGCTTCTCTGGCAGTAGTGGGACAGGCCTTTAATCACAGCTCTCTGAGAGGCAGGCAGATAGATCTCTGTGAGTTTGAAATAAGCCCACTCTACAGAGCTGGTTCCAGGACAGCCAGGGCTACATAGAGAAACCCTGTCTAAAAAGCAAAACAATAACAAAAAAAGAAAAGAGAAGTCACCATGGTGGCTGGTGAGATAGCTGAGGTTAGGAGTGTTGACTGCTCTTGCAGAGGGCCCACGTTTGGTTCCTAACTTCCTGTAACTCCAGTTCCAGGGAAGTCAATGCCCTTTGGTTTCCTCAGGTATATGCATGTCTGTGGTATACATAATCTCACACATGTGCACACACACATACTTATACACAATCTAAATTAATCTGTGGGACTGGCTCAGCTAGGTAGGAGTCCTGAACTTCTCCCCTTCGTGCTGGTATTTTGTTTTGGCCCTATCTTGTGCATGCAGTCAGAGTTGCTAGAATTTTATATTTACAATTTGTATTTACAGCTACCTTGTCATATTGAGCAAATACTACAGACATTTACTTCTGGCTCCTAGGATTTTTCTTTCCCCTCTTGTGTGATGATGTCTTAACCTTGAGGGGGAGGCATTGTATAACTGTCTAATTCTCTGCAGTCGGACCAGTTGTGGTGTCTGTATCATTGCATCTATTAAATAGAAGCTTCACTGCTGATGTTTGAGAAATGCTCAGATCTGTAGATAAGAACTTAGAAAGCAGTCCATTAGAACAGTATTAGGCTCTCTCCAGAGCCTGTGACCTGGTCAGCTCTCTGTATTAGGCTCTCTCCAGAGCCTGTGACCTGGTCAGCTCTCTGTATTAGGCTCTCTCCAGAGCCTGTGATCTGGTCAGCTCTCTGTATTAGGCTCTCTCCAGAGCCTGTGATCTGGTCAGCTCTCTGTATTAGGCTCTCTCCAGAGCCTGTGACCTGGTTAGCTCTCTGTATTAGGCTCTCCTGCAGCCTGTGACCTGGTCAGCTCTCTGTATTAGGCTCTCTCCTGCAGCCTGTGACCTGGTTAGCTTTCCGTATTAGGCTCTCTCCAGAGCCTGTGACCTGGTTAGCTCTCTGTATTAGGCTCTCTCCTGCAGCCTGTGACCTGGTCAGCTCTCTGGCTGGCCTGTAGTTAGCAGTATCAGGCAGCTCTGAGTCCTATCTTGTGGAGCAGGCTCTACATCCATTAGAGAGGTACTGGTTACTCCCATAATGTCTAAGCCACTGTTGCACACTAGTGGACACATCTTTCCATCCAGCACAGTCATTGTTGTAGCTCATAGCTGGCTAAGCTGGTTGTTACTATTCTTCCCCAGCAGTACGTATAGATGGGAGGGCAGGACAAAGGAATGGGGAAGGAATAGCTAGCAAATGCTAAAGACAGTTGATAAGGCCATGTGGAAACACACACACACACACACACACACACACACACACACACACACACAGTATTAAATGATACTACCCTGTAAGAGTATTTTTTAAAAAAACATAAAGAACTCTTCTTAAACACAACAATAAATCAAAAGACAACAGAAAAAGCTAAGTGTGGCTGGAGAGACTGTGCAGCCCTAACGCGCACACGCTTCTCTGTGGACCCAGGGTTAGTGGAGAGACTGTGCAGCCCTGATGCGCACATGCTTCTCTGTGGACCCAGGGTTAGTCTTAAGAGCACTCACTTCTCTGTGGACCCAGGGTTAGTGGTGAGACTGTGCAGCCCTGACGAGCACACGCTTCTCTGTGGACCCAGGGTTAGTCTTATGCGCACACGCTTCTCTGTGGACCCAGGGTTAGTCTTAAGAGCACACGCTTCTCTGTGGACCCAGGGTTAGTCTTATGCGCACACGCTTCTCTGTGGACCCAGGGTTAGTCTTAAGAGCACACGCTTCTCTGTGGACCCAGGGTTAGTCTTATGCGCACACGCTTCTCTGTGGACCCAGGGTTAGTCTTAAGAGCACTCACTTCTCTGTGGACCCAGGGTTAGTGGAGAGACTGTGCAGCCCTGACGAGCACACGCTTCTCTGTGGACCCAGGGTTAGTTGCCTGTATTTACTTTGGTTTCCTCACAGCCTCCTGTAACTCCAGATCCAAGGGCTCCAATGCCTCTAGTGCAAGCATGTGTGAACACACACACACACACATAATTAAAAATAAATCTTTTGAAAGATGAACAAATGATTTGAATATGCTTTAATTCAGAGAAATCAGAAGATAAGCATATGAGAAGTGTTTAACTTTTTTAGTCGTTGAGGAAATACAAATGAAAACTACTTCTTCAAACTTTCCAACTCTGGGAAGACTAGCTAGAGATTGGACTGCTTATACAATGATATTGGGAAAGTAAAATGGCGGAGCCACTTTTGAAGATAGTCTGGTAGTTCCTTAAGATGTTATAACAATTCAGATATCTTTCACCTGAGAAGATATGACAAAATATCTGACATAAGACATTTATGGAGGGAAAGAGGAAGGAAAAAGGAAAACCTTTCCTTTAGCTCACAGTTTCAGAGGCCAAGTAGCATAGTATAGCCTTGATGCCTCAACCCCTGGTTGCCTCGTGTGTGGCATTTGCTAGAGTTACAGGAGCCTGGAATTACATATAACCATCCTTGTATGAGAATGTCAAGGGTCTCAAGTAAACTGCTTTCTAAGACTATGCCCTCAATACTCTGAAGATATCAATAAGCCCCACCTCAAAGCGTCTACGGCCCCCCAAGTAACCAGACTTCCAGTACATAGACTTTGCAGGGACAGAGTTAATTATAGCAGAGATCTGTGGATCACAACCCCTGTGGCAAATCTGTCTCCAAAAAATATTTACATTATGACTCAATGATTCATAATTAGCAAATTTATAAAGTAGCAACAAAAATAATTTTATGATGGGGGGGGGATCACCACAACATGAGAACTAACGAGTCGCAGCACTGAGGAGGTTGAGAAGCACTGGCGTAAACAACTTTTTGTATTATTTATGTAATTAAAAGAATGAACGGGAGCTGGGGTTGTAACTTAGTTTGCAGAGTGCTTGCCTTGCATGCTTAGGGCCCAAGTTATGACGTCCCAGCGTGGCCGTGATTGCACACCCGTCGAGTCCCCCTCCCAGGTTTTTAATCGTTTTTGTTTGTTGTTGTTTCGAGACAGGGTTTCTCTGTGTAGCCCTGGCTGTCCTGGAATTCACTCTGTAGACCAGGCTGGCCTCTATCTAACAGAGATTCACTTGCCTCTGCCTCCAGGTTTTTAGGGGGCTTGGGGGGGAGGTGTTTGATTCTTTAGGAAAGTCTTAGAAACTAGACTAATTCCTATTCTAAGCTTTTTATCTCAAAATGAAGTAATTGAAACTGATTTTCATTAAGTTTTTATAGATAACTTTTCTGACCATTAGTTACACAAAAGGATATAAGTAATATAATCCTATACACATAAAATATATATGTCTGAAATAAAAATTTCTCAAAATAATGACTATTCTTATTAAGTGTTGTAAACTGCCTTTCTTAAAAATTATTTTTTTCCAGAGAATGCATTGGGGCTTAGATATGTTGCTGAGTTATAGAATTTTCATTGCCTGTCCTATGTGAACCCCTGCGTTTGTCACTGACAGTAAAATGAATGTTCTAAGATCTTTAAAAGTAAAGGTAAAAACCAAGTATAGTGACATACACCTGTCATCATACCACTTGGGGAGCTGAGGCATGAGGACGCACAGTTCCATGCCAGTCCGGGATGCATAGCAAGTCCGAGAGGACCCTTAGCTGCTTGAGAATATGTTTCTAAAGTAGTAGGTAAAGTATTGACAAATATTTTAGTGTATTCACTTTATGCCCTACTAGTGAAACATAAAAATGTGGGGAAAATAGCATTTTCTTTTGTGTTGATAATAAACATGATGTGTAACAGCACCACCCAAGGTAGGTAGCACTAAAGCTACAGTATAGCTTTATGATATATTATATTTTAAAGTGAAGATATGTCTCAGTTGGCAGACTGTACCTATAAGCTAGATGTGCTGAGCACAGCCTATAATCTCAGTACTGAGGAGGTAGAGACAGAAGACCAGGTCATCCGTCTTTGACAACATAATGAATTCAAAGCCAGTCCAGGATATATGAGACAGTATCTCAAAACCTACCCTAACCACAAAGACAAGACTAACTGTAGCTCAGTGACAGAGTACTTGCCTAGCATCAGTGAGGCTCTGGGTTCGATCCCCAGTACTGCCAAAAAATATATATGTAATATTTGGTTTTTTATGTTGTTCTTTGTTGTTGTTTTGGTTTGGTTTTATGTATATGACTCTTTTGCCTGAGTGTGTCTGATGTCTGCAGAAGGCATTGAATTCCCCTGGAACTGGCATTATGGATGACTGTAAGCTGCCATGTTTCTTGGAAACTAAGCCTAGATCCTTTGCAAGAGGAACAAGTGCTCTTAACTGCTGGGCATCTCTCCAGCCCAGTGCTACTGTTGATAACTAATCTTTTTTAAAGATTTATTTAGAGTGCTCTATCTCTATGTATACTTTTGTGCCAGAAGAGGGCATCGGATCCCATTACAGATGGTTGTGAGCCACCATGTGGTTCCTGGGGATGGACTCAGGGCCTCTGGGAGAGCAGTCAGTGCTTAAGATGGCTCTTAACCTCTGAGCCATCTCTCCAGCCCAGAAAAGCAAGCTTTTGGAAATTTGAAATTGAAAGAAATGGCATATAAATTATCCTGACAATTAATTGATCATTATTTGAGAAATGTTTAACATTGTAGTACCAGTCTTTCCGTTAATCATCCTGTACACATAAAGAGATGTTCTCTGGGTGGGACTGGAGGGAGCGGTGGGCTAACTGCCCTCTTTTCTCGAAGTAGAATGGCAGCTGCTCATAGGAATGCAGAAGTATTTGCCCGCCCTCCTTCCTTTCCATGTCCTTAAAGATTTTAATTTGCGTGTGTGTGTGTGTGTGTGTGTGTGTGTGTGTGTGCATGTGTGTGTGTACATGGACTCACGCATGCCCCCTGTTGAAAAAATGTCGAGAGCCGCACTAGCCCCACATTCGGGTGGCCAAAAAATGTCACAGCCCGAGCAAAACTTAGAGGCCTGGGCTGCCCCGCGTTTGGTGGCCACTGTATCCTGGTCCAAGCTGCCGCTCCAGTCCGAGTGTCGGGGTTCAGCAAGAGAGAGAGTGAGGACGGACTCGAAGAATGGAGACCAGACAGAGTGTGATTCAATCCCGTTTATTCTTCAGTCTCTCTTCTTCTCTCCAAGTCCCAAGTTCTAAGTTCCTAGTCCCTAGTGCCTCCAAATTCCAAGTTACTTCTTCCAAGTTCTCTTCCAAGTGCCTGCTACCTAATGTCTAATTCCTACTCCAAGTTGTACTCTCTGAAGTGTCTCTTTCTCTACCGTCTGCCTCTGCCTTTTATATGTCTCACTTCTAAGCCATGCCATTTGGTCACACCTTTAATCATGCCCTTAGGTCTTGTCTCTAAATCTGATCTCTACACTTCTAAGTCACACTCTTAAGTCACACACCTTTAATCTCACACACCTTTAATCTCACACACCTTTAATCTCAAGGTATCTAAACCAAGATTATCAGAGTGTGCTCAGCTGTTGTAGGCTATTGTAATCCAAGTCTCATGTCAGGGTATATGGCTCAAGATGGCTGCAAAGCTGATAGCCGCTTTCTGCTAAAAGTCGGCCCTCAACAGAAAAGACTAGAAGAGACCAATGGATCCCCCTAAATGGAGTTAGAGGCAATTGTTAGCCATTCAACATGGATGCTCAGAACTGAACTTTGGTCCTTCCTGCTTTGCTCTTACTTGCTGAGCTCTCCAGCGTCTGCCTCAATTTCTTCTTACTGAATTTTAAGAAATAAAGTTTAGGTAGTAATTTATATGTGCACTGCTTTCACTTTAGGGCAAGAAAGCTGACAGCTAGAAAGATGATTGCGCCTTTATGTCTCCTTAACTGTGTGACTCTTTACTGAGAGCTATTGGTTCTTTGGAAAAGCTGTCTTACTGAAACTTTGAGTAAATGTAGTCTGTAGGTAATTTACTGAGACAGGGAGTCTTCCTTCAGACGTTTTCGTGTCAGTGTCGTGTGTGGGCTGCTTCTGCTTCTTTGAGAGGCTGAGTTTAGATAAAAGTGGTCCAGAGCTTGTAAGTAATGCAGCTCCTGTCATTGACGACAGACCCGAGACCTCGAGCTAAGCCTGCGGCTTTTATGCAGTGTTTGCTATCACGCCAGCTCATGGCTAGGTTTCCAGTCCATTGTGGTGTTTTCTTTTCTCACAGTTATTGATACATTTTATGCTTTTCTCACAGTTATTGATACATTTTATGCATGTGTTTAGTTGAAGTAGTTACTAATTTTAAAGGGATAGAATTTTGACCCACAATCTTTGTCATTAAATTCTTCCGGTGAAGAATTTCTGAATCCAGTATATTCCCAGAGCATATTGGCTGACTGATTGGATTTCTGAACGTCTGTGTTTCCCGTTGACTTATACAATTTTTTTTAAATTACAAACTTCATTTATTTTGCCTATCGGGTGGGGCGCATGCCATGTGTACATGTGGAAGTCAGAGGCTTTTGTCGGCTCATCTCACTAGGTGGGCTCTAGGTATATAACTCAAATCATCAGGCTTGGTGGCAAATACCCTTCCTGGATGAACCATCTCACCAGCCCCTGTTCAGTTTTCATGATGCCTTTGCCCAGGACAGTGATCACATCACCTCCACTGTCCACTGTTCTTTAGCTGTTAGATAAAGAATGACATTTGTTCAGTTCTTAGAAAAGTCAACAAGCACAAAGCAGTTACCATTTTGTAGTGTATCAGCCGTCATACCTAAAGTTAAGCTTATGCTTGTGCTCTCTCAGAAGCCATAAAGAACCATCTCTTCTCCCCAGATAGACATCAAGAGGCTCAAGAAACCTCTCTTAAGGGTGGCCTGATGATTTTATTGGGGTTACTTAGAACAGTGTGGATAACTAGAAATTAGCCACACCACCAGAAGGTCCCAATTCCGTAGAGCTGCATCACTGAAGTCTTAACTCCCAGTCAGCCTTCTGTCTTTTATATACTTTCTCACCCTGTTCCCTCAGACCACACAGAGCTGAAGGGAGTGAGGAGAGTGGTGGTGGCTGGAACCTGAGAAGACCCACTCTACCTTTCTTCTCCCTGAGAATGTTAGCAGCCCTGTTGTTATTCCCATGTGTGCAGCTGTCACTTTATTGCTTGCTTTTCTTGTTGAGATGATTGGAGGTCAAGGTATTCTGTAGGTCATAAGAGTCATTCTTCATGACGGCAGATGGTCTTGTCATGTCTTCAGGAAATAGCTTTACTTCAACATTTAATATATTTTTATAAAGAAAATTGAAGCTGAGAAGCACTTCTTAATCTATCACATTCTAATTTAGAGAGGACTTTAGAACAGCACACTCCTCTCCTCTCCTGGATCTTCTGTTTTCCACTCCTTAAGAGCATCTCTCTCTCTCTCTCTCTCTCTCTCTCTCTCTCTCTCTCTCTCTCTCTCCCCCCCCCTCTTTTGCCCTCTCCTACCCCTCCCTCCCTCCCTCCCTCCCTCCCATCTACCTTGCTTTCCCTCGTTGTCCTTCGAGATAGGATCTCATGTAGCCTTAAAACTCAAGGTGCTGTTGTCTTTACTCTTCATGTGCTAGATCAGAGGGTGGGCTACCACACTCGGCATAAGATCATGCGCTAGATCAGGGGGTTGGGCTACCACACTCGGCATAAGATCATGTGCTACATCAGAGGGTGGGCTACCACACTCGGCATAAGATCATGCGCTAGATCAGAGGGTGGGCTACCACACTCGGCATAAGGTCATGTGCTAGATCAGAGGGTGGGCTACCACACTCGGCATAAGATCATGCGCTAGATCAGGGGGTTGGGCTACCACACTCGGCATAAGGTCATGCGCTAGATCAGGGGGTGGGCTACCACACTCGGCATAAGATCATGCGCTAGATCAGAGGATGGGCTACCACACTCGGCATAAGATCATGTGCTACATCAGAGGGTGGGCTACCACACTCGGCATAAGATCATGCGCTAGATCAGGGGGTTGGGCTACCACACTCGGCATAAGATCATGCGCTACATCAGAGGGTGGGCTACCACACTCGGCATAAGATCATGTGCTACATCAGAGGGTGGGCTACCACACTCGGCATAAGATCATGCGCTAGATCAGAGGGTGGGCTACCACACTCGGCTGTTGTAAGGACACAACTTTTGGCTCTTACTTTTTTATCTTCTATTAAATATAAACTGGATGTGCTTATTTTTTCTCTTCAAAATATCTGAGATATAAATTTTATCTGTTTCAGTCTTTTTAGAGAGGGCTGTTACCTCATACTTAATAATGAAAATTAGATTTATTTAGTAATTTTCAGTTTACAAAGGACTGTCACATGCTCTATCTCAATCCTTGTAACCATTCTGTGCCAGGACTGTGGATGTTGTGCTATGAAATGTTCTGGTTGTTTGTTTTTGTTTTTTTTTTTTTTTCAGTTATTCTCTTTTATTTTATACTGTAGGGCCAAGATAATACTTTTAAAATACTACTTAATTTTCTCTTAGCATAAGACTATTGGTGATTCTCAGCAAACTGAAGAATGAAGTAAAAACTTATCCAAATGTTAGTTTCTCATGAAGAGCATACAAGAGGAGAGGTTTATCTAGTTCATGGTTCCAAATGCTTCAGTCCATAACCTCCCGTGTTTGTTGCTATTGGCTGATGTAAAGCAGGACATAAAACTAAATTGTATAGTGCAGCCGAGCTGTGCACCTTACTGGGTCTGGAAGAAAATAAGCCAGAGAGAGGGGGGGGGGAGGGAGGGAGGGGGAGGGAGAGGGAGGGAGGGGAGGGGAAGAGAGAAGAGGAGAAGAAAAGAGAGAAGAGGAGGAAGAGAAGGAAGAGGAAGAAGAGGAAGAGGAGGAAGAGGAGGAAGAGGATGAGAAGGAGGAGATGATTCCAGGAGCTAGAGAGACCATTCAAAACTATGTCCTGGTGATCAACTTCCTCTCTTAGGCCCCGTTTTCTAGTTTTTACTATTTGTCAATAGAGCCACCAAATTATGAATCCACCACTGAACTAATCAGTTGATAAGTCAGCCTCTTGTGATCTAATCACCTCCTAGTAATTTGACCCACCAGCTAGGACTAGGTCAGTCCCAGTGTATTTAGTGAGTCCTAAAGTAAACATCTGTTACTATATGTTAGACACTGTTTGTATTGATGAAGGTTAGAGATGTAGTTTAATGACAAGCCTAATACACAAGGCTCTGGATTTAATCCTCAGGGAGAGTCTCTCTTAGTCTCTCTGTCTCTGTCTCTGTCTCTGTCTCTCTCTCTCTGTCTCTCTCTCTCTGTCTCTCTGTCTCTCTCTCTCTCTCTCTCTCTCTCTCTCTCTCTCTCTCTCTCGCACACACACACACACACACGGAAATACACCTAAATACAATTTGATCATGTGACGTGCTAGAAAACGTAGATTCTGACATTCTGTGAATGTGTATGTGAGAAGAAACAGTGAGCAGCCAGAAAAGGTCAGAGGCGGCCTGTGGATGGCCTTGGTAGTCTTCCTCTGCAGGCATGTGTACCTCAGAGCATGTTGTGGTAGATCAGGGCCTCTGTGTGTTAAGCTGCAGAGCAAATAAGACACGGTATTCTTGGGTCTTTTTTTTTTTTTTTAACTTGTAGATTTAAGGAAAAATATTTATATTAAAATGAGTCTATAGTATCATAAAAATCAGACGTGGTTTTTAAAAATGCAAGTGTTGAAAGAAATCAAAGTTTCCTTTCTTTCTTTTAAGATAGGGCAGGGTCCTACTGCATAGCTCCACATGGCCTGGAACTGCTTAAGTAGACCAGACTGGCCTTAAACTTACAGAGCTCCACCTGCCCCTCCTGCTTTCCAGTCTTAGAGCTTAAAGGTGCGTGTTGCCATGCCTTACCTGGGTTTTTTTTTTTAAAATATAAAAAGTAACCTTTATTCTTCAGGTTGCTTGACTTTCTGGCTTGAAATGTTTGTACCCAAACATACTTTCCTCTACTTTCCAGATTCTTCTATGTACTTGTTCATATTTTTGTCTTAGCAGCATCACATTATATGATTTACTGGCTGAGTTTTAATCACATGCACTGGACTGTGTGAGAAGCGAGGGCGTGTCCTCTGAGGTTGGAGAACGGCCTGTGGCTCGTCAGACGCTCTTTACCTGCACTCTCCTGCCCCAAACATAATCGTTCAGTTATAGGTCTGAGTGTGTGATCACTATACCTCCAGGTCTTCTGCTTTAGACTTAGAATGGTATTGAGGTGTCCCTGAAACAGTGTCACCTTGTTTCTGCTTCAACCTCTCCTTGTCAGTCTTCATCCTTCCCTGACGTCCACTAAACTTGAGGATTGCACCACTCCGAGTCTGTAGCATCTTTGGCTTTATTTTTCTTTTCTTCTGCTGCAGTTTCCTCTTCCTGATATGATCTTACCCAGTCTTCGGCTCCTAGAATACTGCTTGCTCTTAGAGACTTTTGTGGGGAAGGGAGGTCAAAGGTAGAAGAGTGAATTCCCGAGACTTTCCCTGTCCTTCTGTCACCTACAGTAATTATTTTCTCTCTGTTCACAGTGGTATCCAGGTTTGTTCCTTTGCTGAATGTGACCACCGCCTTGGTTCACGTTAAATGTCCGTCTCTTGTGTCCTCCTCCCTCTTTTTGGTTTTTCAAGACAGGGCTTCTCTGTGTAGTCCTGGCTGTCCTGGAACTCACTCTGTAGACCAGGCTGGCCTCGAACTCAGAAATCCGCCTGCCTCTGCCTCCCAAGTGCTGGGATTAAAGGGGTGCGCCACCAGCGCCCGGCGTCCTCCTCCCTCTTAACTACATCCCTGATCTGAGTTTAAATCTTTTTCTGAGGTGGGAAAAGGTTTGACAAAAGAGCTTATGTAGCCCAGGCTGGCCTGGAGCTCAGCATGTAACCAAGGACCACCTTGAATTCCTGGTTTTCTGCCTCCAACCTTCACTATAAGTTTAAATTTCTATCTTTAAAATTGTGGCGTTTCTTCTCAGTTAACTTAGTGCCATAATAACTGAGGTAACAAGGTTGCTTTATGTGCGGGCATAAAGGAGAGGGGGGTGGGTTTGGCTGGTTTTCTCCTCTTTTAGATTCTCAGCCTGTTTTCTCTCCCAGCCCTGCTGGCTCTCTTTACCTCTGTTTGGCTTTTCCCTTAGCTCCGGCTTCCTGTACTGAGCCCACTTAGAAAGCTCACCTTTCTCATGACATTGCACGCAGACATCACTAAATATATGCGTTCTCTTTCTCCTAGGTAAAAATCTCTACACCAATGAATACGTAGCCATTAAACTGGTGAGTACAACGTGTGTGCTGTGCTCTTTGTGATTTGGTGTTTTCTTTGCTAACGTCTTCTTTCAGGAAGTCATTGTAAGCATTCACAATATGATGCTGCTATTGTTACTGTGCATACCATGCCAGACAGCCGTTTTCCCTCTGTTAGGATGTTATAATGACAGATCATTAGATACTGTGTAATGTTGTATGTATACTAACTGAATGAAGTGTTAGCAAAGGGGCATCAAAAGTTAATTGATTTAAAAAATAGCTGAAAGAACAAGTAATTCTCTGGACTTTTCTTTCATGGGTCCAACTCATACCTAATTTTGTTACTGTTTTTAGATTTATTTATGAGTATGGGTATTTTGACTCTGTGTGTGTGTGTACATGGCTTTTTGTTTGTTTGGTTT
This sequence comes from Arvicanthis niloticus, assembly GCF_011762505.2. Classification (NCBI taxonomy): domain Eukaryota; kingdom Metazoa; phylum Chordata; class Mammalia; order Rodentia; family Muridae; genus Arvicanthis; species Arvicanthis niloticus. Next base: position 38,328,065 of record NC_133434.1, read on the forward strand.
TTGGTTATTGGTTGGTTGGTTAATTTTGGTTTTTCAAGACAAGATTTCCCTGGGTAACAGCCCTGGAACTTGCATTGGAGACCAGGCTATCCTTGAGCTCACAGAGTGCTGGAATTAAAGGCTTGAGCCACCACACCTGGTTTCTGCACAATCTTTTAATTCTAGCATTTGAAAGGAGAGTGAGGAGTTTAGTGTCATCCTCAGGTGTGTACTGATTGTGAGTTTAAGGCAGAAGCAGGTAGAGCTCTGTGTGTTCGAAGTCAGCTTAGTCTTCATAGTGCTAGGACAGCCAGGGCTACCGAGGGAGACCCTGCCTCTAAAACAAACCAGAACGGAACGGAATGGAACAGAACAGAACAGAAGACACCAGACCAGACAAGACCAGACCAGACCAGACCCCAGATCAGACCAGACCAGAGCTGTTAAACTGGTCACGGTCCTGCATTTCTTTATCTCCAGGAATTGAGGGCAGAGGCCAGAGACCAGGAACTCAGTGTCTTTCTAAGATGCATAGCTAGTTAGATGATAGCCTGTGCCTAGAGACTCTATCTCAAGAAACAAACAAAATTCCCACAAAAACATCCTCTCCTGTTCTGATTAGTCTTTTTATTGTCTTTAGCTTGTCAGTTTATGGGGTTGTTAGGAGTCTTTTGTGCAAAAGTTTGTGTTGCTAGGTTAGTTTCTCTCTTAAGGCGAGAACAGATACTGGTATTTAAAACCAGAAGCTTCTCTGAAACTCTCCTGGCTCTTGTCCCTTTTTTGAGCTGTTTCATGTCTTAAGCTCCATGTATACCTAAGGATCACAGTGAAATCCTGATCTCCCCCCTATCCCCCCCCCCCCCCCCCCCGCACACTTTTTTTTTTTTTTTTTTTTTAATTCTTGCTGAGACAGGATCTCACTTTGTAGCCCTGGTTGGGCAAGTTCTCAGTAGGTAGGTAGCCTGAGGTAGCCTGGCTGACCTTTAGTGCTGGGATTGCAGGCAACTCCACTCGCTTTGCTTTTGTCTTTGACTTAGAGCTCTTGGTGGAGGAATCAGAGCAGGAAGGGGTAGGACATGCAAGTGATGCAGGGCCCATGCCTTCTAAGATGGGTGAGTGAGGGATCGTGTACCTGCTTTCTGTAGAGGAGTTTAGTTCTGGAAAGTGTTCTCTAGTGCATTTGCCCTTTGAGGTTTTGGCTCCTCCCCCCCTCCTTAGACTAATCTTTAATTATCTGAGACTACTCACCAGGAAGAAAGAGTCCATATAACACTTGAAGCCAAGAGCATCAATGCCTGCCTGTAACCCCAGCACTAAAGCAGTGGTATCGTAAGTTTGAGGATAGCCTGGGCTATATATAGTAAGTATAGTGAGTCCCAGTTTCAATTAACTACACACACACATACACACACACACACAAACACACACACACACACACACACAGAGAGAGAGAGAGAGAGAACTAAAACAATATAAAAACTTGTCCTTTTAAAATTCTGTGTTCCTACTATATATTTGACATTGTCCCTATATTTTTCTCATGGCTTCTTTTGAGGCTTTATGTCTAGATTTTTTTTTTTTTTTTTTTTTTTTTTGGTCAAGTTCATACCACTTTGACCTGTATAGAGGTAGGTCAGACATGTTAATATCATTGGCAGACATTTCACTTTCCCTTCATTTTCTCTAATGAAACTTTATTCTGCTTTGTTTTGCCAAAAAGCAAGTAGGATTGGGGACTCACTCAGGTTGTAGCCCAGGGATGAGTGCACGTTTGACATGAGTGGGTCCTGGATTCCAAGGAAGATGGAGAAGGTGGAGAATTGTGTTTCCAGCATAGCAGTTCCATCTGTACATCTCACTGCTTGCTGCTGATCTTGTTCAGGGGACATAGAACAGTAGTAACTGATCTCCTTTCATTGTAAGCAACATTTTTGTGAAGCATCAAGATCCTATAAGACAGCCATCTGTCATTTGGTCTAGGATTTCAGGCAGGCTTGTGTGTTCCAGAAAAGCTATGATTCTGGCAGATGGCCAGCTCTCTGTTCACAGGCAGTCACATCTGCCACAGAATTGCAAGAAACTTGGTAGTACTGTTTTTGTTGTTTTTGTTTTTCGAAACAAAGTTTCTCTCTGTAGCCCTGGCTGTCCTGGAACTCAGTCTGTAGGCTAGGTTGGCCTCGAACTCAGAGATCTGCGTGCCTCTGCTTCCAGAATACGTGCTATCACAAGTCTGGAACTGCTGGTGCAACTCTACTTTGTTTAGATCTTCGTTGTAGCTCTTGCCTTTAAGTTTTTAAGAACTTTTAAAAGTTCACAAAGTAGGGCCATCAGCTCTGTCCAAACAACCTGAGTTGAACACCCAGAACCTGTATCAATGTAGAAGTAAAGAACTCCAACAGTGACTCCAAAAGTGTCGTCCTGCCTACTACCCACCTCTCGCTCACACATGCCCCTCCCTTCTATGCACATAATGAAGGAGAAGAAAAGAAGAAGAGATAATTGAAGACTGTTTAAAATATGCAAAATAGAGGCTGCAGAAGTGTCTGAAGAGTAAAAAGCACCAGTTCCCAGTACTCATGTCAGGTGATTCATAACTGCCTTGAACTTCAGTTCTAGGGGACCCAGCTTCTTCTTCTGTCCTTCATGGGCAACTGTACATACATGCACATACATACACACAGAGATACAAACAGATGAATAAAAATGAAGTAGATCTTAAACACAAATGTGAAGTAACCAGGCATGGTGATTCCCATCTGTAATTTCACTTGGAAGGTAAAGCAGAAGGATCATCAAAAGTTGTAGATCGGCCTGGGTTATAGAATAAGAGATATTATCAAAAAATAAAACAAGGGGCTGGAGAGATGGCTCAGCAGTTAAGAGCACTGACTGCTCTTATAGAGGTTCTGAGTTCAATTCCCAGCAACCACATGGTGTCTCACAACCATCTGTAACGGGATCTGATGCCCTCTTGGTGTGTCTGAAGACAGAGACAGTGTGCTCATATACATGAAATAAATAATTCTTTAAAACAAACAAAAAACCATGTGGGTGTCTGTTTCATGGCTGCAGTTCCAGTTCTCAAGAGGAAAGAGAGGAAGATCTGGAATTTAAGGTCATCCTCAGCTACTTTCCAAGTTCAAGGCTAGCCTAAGCTACATGAGATCCTGTCTTTAAAAAAAAAAGGTATACGAGTGCAAACGTATACATACAAAGTAAAAACAACATAGTGGGCTGAATTTCTCTTTCATTAATTAAACCTAGAAAGAGTTAGAAGTAAGATAAAAGCCTATGTATGTCACTTATCTTGCTACTTTTCTCTAAACTGCTGTTTGTATGTTTGGAAGGCTTAATGCTTCCAGATAAAGTCCTGAAGCCATATTAGCTTGAGTAGGCTTCAGCCATGTGCTCAAGAGACTGGCTGAAGGGTTCTGTGCATCCTATGATAAACAAAACAAAAGAAATCTCTATGAATTTGTGTGAATTGTGTGAATATGTGTGAGGTAGAAGCATGCTCCCAGCACTGGGATTCTATGAAGATCAGTTGTTTGTTTTCTTTGTTTACTAAGTAATCAAAGGTTATATTGAATGTTTTCTGTTAAGGTTTCTAGCTTGAAATTCAAGTAAAGGTCCTCTGGCATGAGTCCTCCCCTTGTGTTTTGCCGTTCTCTTGAGCTCATCTCTCTGGATGCAGGCAGTGTTCTCCTGCTCTGCATCAGTCTCTTTGTCTTCCTTGTTTGCTGGTGATTTTGCTATTAGACACATTCTGTAGCTGACTATTTTATTGGTGATAAAGTAGATGACCTGTCACCAAATGGAGAGTGGTCCTTCTGTCTGAAGACTGCAGGAGAGCAGCTATCGTGCTATCTGTATGTGCTTTTCCCTTAGCTATGATGATCTCAAGAAGCGCAGAGTTCAACACTAGTTAGTTTTGAGTGCTGTGAGTTCTTTAATCGAATTCCTTGAGGGTATAAGTACTCAATATCCAAATTTATTTACTTAACCTTTCCTCAAAAGTAACAGATGAATGAATTAGGTAATTTGAAAGAAGCTTCAGAGTTGTGTGATTTATAGATTTTATGTCTTAAGAAAATAATAGATTTTTTATTAGATAATAATTTTTTGTGTATTTTGAAATGGGAGATGTTTTTAATTGTTGATACTACAAAAGTATGATAAATGCTTGAGGAGCTGGGATGTAACTCAGTTGATAGAATGCTTACCTCATATGCATAAAGTCCTGACTTTGATTCCCCTGTACCACATAAAACCAATTGTGTTGTCTCAAGCTTATAATCTACACCAAGAAGCAGAAACGATTGACTGCAGCATTTTCGGTTGTACCACTCTGTTTATTTATTTATTCATTTATTTATTTTGTTTTGTTTTCTAAGGTGATCTCTCATGTAGTTTAACCTTGCTTCAAACTTGATATGTAGCCGAGGATAACCTTGAACTCTTGATCTGCTGGGAAAGTGGAAGTGCTGGCAGCTGCAGCTCCTTAAGACTGCAAAGCAGAGGGCTCTGGTTTCTCCATAGCACTCGTTCATCAGCCCCGCCTCTCTGCTCTGCTTGTGAGCATCCTAGTTGAGTGCACATGTTTAAGAAGTTTTGGTTATGGTGGTTGTTTTAGCTTTGCTTTTTAGTAAGGGTCTTATTCTGTAGCCCAGGCTGCCCTCCATGTCCTCCAACAAGAGCCTCCAGCCTCACCATCCTAAATACTAAAGCTATAGAGATGATAAACACGCTTGGCTTGATGATTAGTTTTGGTTGGTTGGATAGTTGAGGTTTCTTTTGTGTGTGTGTGGTTTTGCTTTGAGACAGAGTCTCACATAACTCTGGTAGGCTTGGAATTTGATCTGTATTCCAAACTGTCCTATAACTCAAAGATCTGGCTGCCTCTTAAAGGCAGATGATACCACACCTGGGTGATAATTTAGAAAGACAGACAGACAGACAGACCGACCTTGTGCTGGCTTTTGCCTATCATTTATGTACCAGATTGACAAGAAACTCTTCTCTTTTAGGCTAGATACTCTTTGGTTGACTTGTTAGCTGTTTGCCAATACTACACATAAGTTTAGAACAGTTAATCACTCAGTTCTTAGGTGTGACAGAGCAATGTGTGGTTGCTAGTTGACTCCTCTACTGCCCGGCTTGGCGGCTACTGTGTTGCAGACCATTCCGCCTCACGCTTGGAGGCCAAAATGTCCCGGCCTGCGCTGTTGCTCGGGTCCGTGGGTCAGGGTCTAGCAAGAGACGTGAAGAATGGAGACAAGACAGGGTGTGTGATCAAGTCCTGTTTCCTTTATTATCTCTCTTCATGTCTCTCTTATTGTGTCTCTTCTCTCTTATTGTCTCCCTCTCTGAAGGGAAGTCCGGGGTATTTATACACTTTGTCCCGTGCCATGTAGGCACGTGGATAGCACGTGCGCCTTGCAGCTGTGGGCAGTAAACAGCAAAGCAAGATATGTGGGATATCAGAGTGTGCTCAGCTGTTGTAGGCTTTTAAAAACCAAGTCTCATGTCAGGGTATATGGCTGGAGATGGTTGCAAAGCTGATAGCCGCTTTCTGCTACAAGTCGGCTCCCAACAGTTGCTCACCTGCTTTATAAAGATTTAGAAAGTTGTTTTCTATTCTGTACAGGTTTTGTTGTTGTTTTTGTCAGGGTCTCACTCTACAGTCCAAGGTGGCCTGTAACTCACTATGTAACTCAAGCTGGGCTTGAACTTGTGGTTGATCTTCCTGCCTCAGCCTTCTAAGTACTGGAATTGAAGGCATGAACCACTGTGCTTAACAAAAGAATCCAGTTTTTGTTGGAAAGACTGATACCAATCACATGGTTGTTTTTTTGTTTTGTTTTGTTTTTTTTAAATCATTGGTTGTTTCTATACATGGAATCTAGATTAAAAAGAGAATAAAACAACCCATGAATTAAAAGGTGAACTATTTGGGAAAAGAAAGGGACCTGTGGATAATAGAGTGGGCAGTGGTGTGTGTGTGTGTGTGTGTGTGTGTATCCTTTATATATGTGTATATGAATATGGCATAATTATTATTTAATTAATATATATTAATAAAACCTTTTAAAAGCCTCCTTCCTAAATAAGAAAGGAAATTACTGTTACTGAAAATTAAACACATAAAATCAGGTGTAGTGGTTTATGCCATTAATCTCATCACTAAGGCAGAGGCAGATGGATCTCTGTGAGTTCAGGGACATCCAGGACTACGTGGAAAATAAACAAAAAAGTGAACACCACATTAATCAAAGTTACTGATTTATGTTGCATTTACAATCTTTAATTCTTGCAAGATTAAACAAAAATACACATAAGAAGTTTGTAACAGCATTGTTCATAATATTGAAAGCTGAAAACAGTATGCATATGCATACACAGGAATGTATTTCAACCAGTAGAACTGTTCATACCTCACACACATAGTAGACAGAAAATATAATCAGGTCTCCTTCATATAAAATGATCTGTATAATAGATCCAGGTAAGTACTTGGAGCCAGGCATTGTGGTACACACCTCTGATCCTAGCACTTGTGAGACTAAGACAGATTTCCAAGTTTGAGGCCAGCCTGGATAATGTAGAGAATTCAAGGTACATGGCCTAAAAAAAAAAAAAAAAAAAAAAACAAAACGCTCTCCCCCAAAATGTACTAAAGCTTTAATAACGGGTATCTGAAATAGTAGATCCCCAGGTTGCTTTTTCTTTCTTTTTAAATTTTATGTATTTGAAAATGTGTTTTAATGTGTACTAATTTTTCAAACTGTTTACCACCCGGAGTTCATAATAACACAAGCAAGAGATATTCACTGTGGGTTTTAAGATTTGATGTTTAATCCAGGCACAGTAGTGCACTACTGTGATCGAAGCAGGAGGGTTGAGATTTTGAAGTCATCCTGCCTAAATATACAGTGATGTATTGACAAAGAAGGAAAGAAGGTGGACTGGTGAGAGAGCACATTTTGTAAGAGTGTTTCATGCCAAGAGAGCTGCCCTTGAGTGGTGGCTCATGGAGGAGAGTCTGCCTGCCTGTGACAGGGGTTGCATATAATCCACTTCTTTTATCTGCTCTTGCAAAGACAACTGTGGTAGGAGCAGACTATCATGTGGAGAACACCTCCAAAACATCAAAGGATCTTTGCTCTGCTAAAAATCTAAGACTGGGGGAAAAAAAAGTTCGTTCGTTGAAATTTGATCACAGTTTTTCTTCTTGGGTTTCAGGAACCAATAAAATCACGTGCCCCACAGCTTCATTTAGAGTACAGGTTTTATAAACAGCTTGGCAGTGCAGGTAAGTCCCTTTATTTCTTTCCCTTTATTTAACATAGAACTGAGTTGGTACCTGAGTAAGTTTGTCTGGTTTGCCTCCTCTAGTAGGACCATTTAGCTCCCGTTTACTGGATAGGTTATGAACATGGCCAACCAAAAGCTATTTGCTCTCTGGCTCCTGGAGGTTTAATTGAGGGGACTGTTAAGGGTGTGACCCTGCCACAGGTCAACCCTTAAATGCTGTGGGCTAAAACCTGCTTAAAACATCACATGCTACGGGGATTTGGGATTTGTCTCTTTCCTGACTTGATATGTGCGGGGGTTGGGGGGGGAGAGAAAGGATTGGTCATTTGTTTTTATGCTTTAATGCTTTGATTGAGATAAACTCTAAAATACAGCACTTTTGGTTTTACTCATGGCTTTCTTCATTTACAAGAGTCACTCATGGGCTGGAGAGATGGCTCAGCAGTTACGAGCACTGGCTGCTCTTCCAGAGGCCCTACCCAGTTTTGATTTCCAGTACCCTCTTGGTGGCTCACAGTCGTCAGTTACTCCAGATCACACATCCTCTTAGGGATTCCTCAGGCACACTTACGGTGCACAGGCATATGTGCAAGCAAAATATCTATGCATGTAAAAATAATGAAAATAAAGTTAATCTTTTAAAAATTGTACCTGAAAACTAAATTCCCGGGGTTTGTGCATAACTTGAGATTTGTTTCTCTAACCTGAGAATAAATGGATGGGATTTTGTTGTTTGCTTATAAATAAGTAGCTATATTTATTTCTATATATAGCTGGAGAGTATATATCGAAAAACATTGTGAGTTCACAAGAATACCTAAATTGTCGTTGGGGGCTTTCAGATCATTCCTGCTCTGTTGTTTTTGTCCATGTGAGAAAGTTAGATCTCCACATGACAAACCTGTTTACTGTTTGCCCTTCTCCCTAAATCACCAGTATTTCTTCCTGTCCCTGGTTCCTTTCTAATAACATTACATCATGTAGCCATTATAATTGTATGAGTTAAAAATTCATTGAATTTGATGTCATTTTTAAAAATCGATTAGCTTTTGAAACCCCTTATCGATTTTCAAAGGACACTAAGGCCATGTTTGCGCAGTGTCATAGCCCAGGCTAGCCAAGATTGCTGATGCTTCAGTCCTCACTCCTAAGTGCTGGGACTACAGGTGTGCACCATCACACTTGAACAGGTGTGCACCATCACACTTGATTCTCAGTTCTCACTCCTAAGTGCTGGGATTGCAGGTGTGCACCATCACACTTGATTCTCCGCTCTTGCTTTAGATGGTCTTCATAGTTTGCTAATACTGGTTTGGTCTAGTTTGATTTGCCTTGATTGAGGTCAGATTTTTCATTGTGACCACAGCTGGTTTAGAACTTACTGTGTAGACAGTCTGGGCTGTCAGTGGTAGAGCAGGTACCTGATCTGTACAAGGCCCTGAGTTCATTTCTGAGAAAAATTTATTATATGAGAATAAAATCTGTGCTGTTAGAGTTATGTTTTTTATAAACACAAAACACTGCAGTCTAGGGGTTTGGGTATTCTCTATAAACAAGTATTACACAGAAAGCAAAAGAAGTAGTGGGGGGTTACAGAAATTGCATTTTGCTTAAGGCCGTCCTGAGATGTGAATTGTGTCATTGCTACAGTGAGAACAGGAAGACTGCTCTTCTTTCACTTTCTCCCTCTCTGTCACGCCAGCCCCTTTCTGCATTGTTACATTGGACGTTCACATAGAGTGGGTCCTCCTGACATCATTCTTACCCCTTGGTAAGGGGGCTTTAGTCTCTAGACTAAATTGAAATGCTACTTTTCCATGTCTCTTCAGTCCAACTCACAGTCTGGAATACTATCTGTTAGTGCTTTGTATCCCAGTGTCCTTCTGGGCAGTCATCTTGTGCATGGTTGAGTGTGTGTGTGTGTCCTTCTGGGCAGTTGTCATCTTGTGCATGGTCGAGTGTGTGTGTCCTTCTGGGCAGTCATCTTGTGCATGGCTGAGTGTGTGTGTCCTTCTGGGCAGTTGTCATCTTGTGCATGGTCGAGTGTGTGTGTCCTTCTGGGCAGTCATCTTGTGCATGGTCGAGTGTGTGGGTCCTTCTGGGCAGTCATCTTGTGCATGGCTGAGTGTGTGTGTCCTTCTGGGCAGTTGTCATCTTGTGCATGGCTGAGTGTGTGTGTCCTTCTGGGCAGTTGTCATCTTGTGCATGGTTGAGTGTGTGTGTGTCCTTCTGGGCAGTTGTCATCTTGTGCATGGTTGAGTGTGTGTGTGTGTCCTTCTGGGCAGTTGTCATCTTGTGCATGGTTGAGTGTGTGTGTCCTTCTGGGCAGTTGTCATCTTGTGCATGGTTGAGTGTGTGGGTCCTTCTGGGCAGTCATCTTGTGCATGGCTGAGTGTGTGTGTCCTTCTGGGCAGTTGTCATCTTGTGCATGGCTGAGTGTGTGTGTCCTTCTGGGCAGTTGTCATCTTGTGCATGGTCGAGTGTGTGTGTCCTTCTGGGCAGTTGTCATCTTGTGCATGGTCGAGTGTGTGTGTCCTTCTGGGCAGTTGTCATCTTGTGCATGGTTGAGTGTGTGTGTCCTTCTGGGCAGTTGTCATCTTGTGCATGGTCGAGTGTGTGGGTCCTTCTGGGCAGTCATCTTGTGCATGGTTGAGTGTGTGTGTCCTTCTGGGCAGTTGTCATCTTGTGCATGGCTGAGTGTGTGTGTCCTTCTGGGCAGTTGTCATCTTGTGCATGGTCGAGTGTGTGTGTCCTTCTGGGCAGTTGTCATCTTGTGCATGGTCGAGTGTGTGTGTCCTTCTGGGCAGTTGTCATCTTGTGCATGGTCGAGTGTGTGTGTCCTTCTGGGCAGTTGTCATCTTGTGCATGGTTGAGTGTGTGTGTCCTTCTGAGCAGTTGTCATCTTGTGCATGGTTGAGTGTGTGGGTCCTTCTGGGCAGTCATCTTGTGCATGGCTGAGTGTGTGTGTCCTTCTGGGCAGTTGTCATCTTGTGCATGGCTGAGTGTGTGTGTCCTTCTGGGCAGTTGTCATCTTGTGCATGGTCGAGTGTGTGTGTCCTTCTGGGCAGTTGTCATCTTGTGCATGGTCGAGTGTGTGGGTCCTTCTGGGCAGTCATCTTGTGCATGGCTGAGTGTGTGTGTCCTTCTGGGCAGTTGTCATCTTGTGCATGGTTGAGTGTGTGTGTCCTTCTGGGCAGTTGTCATCTTGTGCATGGCTGAGTGTGTGTGTCCTTCTGGGCAGTTGTCATCTTGTGCATGGTCGAGTGTGTGTGTCCTTCTGGGCAGTTGTCATCTTGTGCATGGTTGAGTGTGTGTGTCCTTCTGAGCAGTTGTCATCTTGTGCATGGTTGAGTGTGTGGGTCCTTCTGGGCAGTCATCTTGTGCATGGTCGAGTGTGTGTGTCCTTCTGGGCAGTTGTCATCTTGTGCATGGCTGAGTGTGTGTGTCCTTCTGGGCAGTTGTCATCTTGTGCATGGTCGAGTGTGTGTGTCCTTCTGGGCAGTTGTCATCTTGTGCATGGTTGAGTGTGTGTGTCCTTCTGGGCAGTTGTCATCTTGTGCATGGTTGAGTGTGTGGGTCCTTCTGGGCAGTCATCTTGTGCATGGCTGAGTGTGTGTGTCCTTCTGGGCAGTTGTCATCTTGTGCATGGTCGAGTGTGTGTGTCCTTCTGGGCAGTTGTCATCTTGTGCATGGTTGAGTGTGTGTGTCCTTCTGGGCAGTTGTCATCTTGTGCATGGCTGAGTGTGTGGGTCCTTCTGGGCAGTTGTCATCTTGTGCATGGCTGAGTGTGTGTGTCCTTCTGGGCAGTTGTCATCTTGTGCATGGTCGAGTGTGTGTGTCCTTCTGGGCAGTTGTCATCTTGTGCATGGTTGAGTGTGTGTGTCCTTCTGGGCAGTCATCTTGTGCATGGCTGAGTGTGTGTGTCCTTCTGGGCAGTTGTCATCTTGTGCATGGTCGAGTGTGTGTGTCCTTCTGGGCAGTCATCTTGTGCATGGTTGAGTGTGTGTGTCCTTCTGGGCAGTTGTCATCTTGTGCATGGTTGAGTGTGTGGGGGGGGTGGGAGGGTGAGACTTGATGATTCGTGTCTTTATTGCTCTTCACCTTATTTTTTTAGACTGTTATCAGTAAACCTCAGCATTTTGGTCAGGCTAACTGGCAGTGAGTTCCCTGTCACTAGAGTTACAGACAAGTACTTTTTCCCACTGAACTATCTTTGCAGGATCACCTTAATTTTCTATGAAATTCATTAGTGGGTTCTCCTTTTTTTTGAGCTTGCATATTGTGATTTTTCTTTTCAAAGATTTACTTTATGTGTAAATGGTGTTTACCATATAAACACCATGGTTTATATGGGTGTTTTACCTGCATGTATGTGTCTACACTTTGTACATGGCTGCTGCCAGAAGATGGTGTCAGACTTACTGGAAGTGGAGTTAGTGACAGTTTGTAGGCTGCCGTGTAAGTGCTGGGAATCTAGCCTGGGTCTTCTGAAAGAGCAGACAGCACTCTAAACTGCTGAGCCATCTCTCCAGCTCCTTCTTCTCTCCTCCCTTCTTCCCTCTTCCCTCCCTCCTTCCCTCCCTCCCTCCTTCCCTCCCTCCCTCCTCCCCTCCCTCCCTTCCTCCTTCCTTTGCTTGTGGTTGGTTGGTTTTGACAATATCTTGCTGTGTATTCCAGGCTGGCCTTGAATTTTTTTATGTGTATCTCAGAGCTGTTCTTGAACTTGAAATCCTTCGTGTCAACCTCCTATGTGTTGGGGTTACAAGTGTACAACTCTGCCTAGTTTTACCCACTACTCTTAACTGGAGTTCATGTCTGCAACTAAGTAGTAGCCAGGCTTTTCCAAGATGAGAACTTTGGTGATCTTTGAATTTACTCTAGAGCAGTGGTTCTCAACCTTCCTAATGCTGCAACTCTTTAATACAGTTCTTCGTGTTGTGGTGATTCCAACCATAGACTCATCTCATTGCTATTTTATAACTGTAATTTTGCTACTGTTATGAGTTGTAATGTAAATATTTTATATGTGTGGCTGAGGGATCACTGCTGTAAAGCAACAGTTTTTTTTTTTTTTTTGACAGTGTTTCTTTATGAAGCTCTGGCTATCCTGGAACTCACTCTGTAGATCAGGCTAGCCTCAAACTGAGAGATCTGTCTATCATAAATGTGTTAAAAATAAGCAGTTGTCCCAAGTTTCTGGCTGCACTTGTGATTCTTTAGTAGCTAGCTGTGGGCAGCCAAAGTACATATGCTTTGTGTTCAGAACGAAGGTGTTGTAGCAGACTTGTAGACAAACTGTTTCCTATCAGAGGCATGGAAGAAGCCATCATGTGGTCAGGATTGTGCTCACCATAGGCTGTGACTATGAAATACTAGGTTTAAGTGTGTGTGCCCTCCTGAGGGCTGGGCTTACAGACAGATACCAGACAGATATCAGACCCACTCACTATTATGTGGATGTCAGAGATCCGGATTCAGACCCTTATCTTTGCAGAGTAACCACTTCACCTATGGAGTTCTCTCCAGCCCTTTACATTTACTTACAATTGCATTTATTATTTTGAAATAGGGTTTCATATAGTCCAGGCTGACCTTGAATTCCTTATTATCTTGCCCTCATGTTCCAAGTACTGGAGTCATAGGTGTGCATCACAAGCCTCAGAAGTAAGGAAAACTAAAATTAAAATCAAGCTCCGGCAGTGGTGGCACATGTTTTTAATCCCAGTACTCTGGTGGCAGAGGCAGGAGGATCTCTGAGTTCAAGGTCAGTCTGGTCTACAGAGTGAGTTCCAGAATAGCCAGGGCTACACAGAAAAATCCTATCTTGAAAAACAAACAAACAAACAACAACGATATGTTAAAGGCAGCCCATGTGATGCAGGTTCACTCAGTAAATTTATCAGTACATATAAGATAAATGTATAAAATTGTTTGGGAAATAGCATTAAATGTAATTGTAAAGAATACCCATTTTGTGATCAAAACCTGAGACTTAATAAACTAGAAACTTTTCTGTACAGTTAAAAGTATAATCATTGTCATCCTCATGAGAAGCAATTTTAAATCTGAATCCTGCTCTTCAGTTGTGATGGGGTGTCCAGGACTTGCTACGGTAGGAGAACTGGGTTCTGATGATGCCAGATAACTTTGGTTTCTGTTGCTTATATTCTTGTGCTTACCTTTCGCCATCTGGTTAACTCTAGTGCTACCTGCACTCACTGTCTCTGACTGGAGCCTGCCTCCAGTTATCTTGCTTGTAACAGAACTCCTCAAGTCCAGATGTTAGAGGACTTTAAGAAGGACATAAACAACTCCCTTAAAGAAATACAGGAGAACACAGGTAAACAGGTAGAAGCCCTTAAAGAGGAAACGCAAAAATCCTTTAAAGAATTGCAAGAAAACACAACCAAACAGGTGAAGGAATTAAACAAAACCATCCAGGATCTAAAAATCGAAGTAGAAAGAATAAAGAAATCTCAAAGGGAGACTACCCTGGAGATAGAAAACCTAGGAAAGTGATCAGGAGTCACAGACACAAGCATCACTAACAGAATACAAGAGATAGAAGAGAGGATCTCAGGTGCAGAAGATACCACAGAAAACACTGACAAAACTGTCAAAGAAAAAAAAACAAACAAAATACAAAAAGCTCTTAACCCAAAACATCCAGGAAATCCAGGACACAATGAGAAGGCCAAACCTAAGGATAATAGGTATAGATGAGAGTGAAGATTCCCAACTTAAAGGGCCAGTAAATATCTTCAACAATATTAGAGAAGAAAACTTCCCTAACCTAAAAAAAGAAATGCCCATGAACATAGAAGAGGCCTACAGAACTCCAAATAGACTAGACCAGAAAAGAAATTCCTCCCATCACATAATAATCAAAACATCAAATGCACAAAACAAAGAAAAAATAGTTAAAGCAGTAAGGGAAAAAGGTCAAGTAATATATAAAGGCAGACCTAGAAGAATAACACCAGAAACTATAAAAGCCAGAAGATCCTGGACTGATACCATACAGACCCTAAGAGAACACAGATGCCAGCCCAGATTACTATACCCAGCAAAACTCTCAATCACTATAGATGGAGAAACCAAGATATTCCATGACAAAACCAAATTTACACAATATCTTAACCACAAATTCAGCCCTACAAAGGATAATAGATGGAAAACTCCAATACAAGGAAAGAAACTACAACATAAAAAAAGCAAGAAAGTAATCTTCTAACAAACCCATAAGAAGATAGCTACACAAACATAATCACACCTCTAATAACTAAAATAACAGGAAGAAACAATCAAATTTCCTTAATATCTCTTAACATCAATGGACTCAATTCCCCAATAAAAAGACATAGACTAACAGACTGGATACATAAACAGGACCCAACTGTTGGGGCCCTCTCCACTCCGTGCTTGGAGGCCACTGTTTCCCTGTCCAAGCTGCCGCTCCGGTCCGAGGGTCGGGGTTCAGCAAGAGAGAGAGTGAGGACTGACTCGAAGAATGGAGACCAGACAGAGTGTGATTCAATCCCGTTTATTCTTCAGTCTCTCTTCCTAGTCCAAGTCCCAAGTCTAGCTGTACTCTCTAAAGAGTCTCCCTAAAGAGTATATTTCCTCTAAGTGTCTGATTCTCTACCGTCTGCCTCTGCCTTTTATATGTCTCACTTCTAAGCCATGCCTTTTGGTCACACCTTTAATCATGCCCTTAGGTCTTGTCTCTAACTCTGATCTCTACACTTCTAAATCACACTCTTAAGTTACACACCTTTAATCTCACACACCTTTAATCTCACACACCTTTAATCTCACACACCCAAGGAAAGTCCTGGGTATCCAAAGCAAGATGTTATCAGAGTGTGCTCAGCTGTTGTAGGCTATTGTAATCCAAGTCTCATGTCAGGGTATATGGCTCAAGATGGCTGCAAAGCTGATAGCCGCTTTCTGCTAAAAGTCAGCTCCCCACAACCAACATCTTGCTGCATACAGGAAACGCACCTCAGTGTCAAAGACAAACACTTCCTCAGAGTAAAGGGCTGGAAAACAATTTTCAAGGAAATTATCCCAAGAAACAGGCTTGAGTAGCCATTCTAATTTCGAATAAAATCAGTTTTCAACCAAAAGTTATCAAAAAAGATAAGGAAGGACACTTCATACTCGTCAAAGGAAAAATCTACCAAGATGAACTCTCAATTCTTAACATCGATGCTCCAAATGCAAGGACACCCACATTCATAAAAGAAACTTTACTAACTCGAGGCACACATTGCAGCTCACACAATAATAGTGGGGGATTTCAACACCCCACTCTCAGCAATGGACAGATCATGAAAACAGAAACTAAACAGGACACAATGAAACTAAAAGAAGTTATAAACCAAATGGATTAAACTGATATATATATAAATATATATATATAGAACATTTCATCCTAAAACAAAAGAATATACCTTTTTCTCAGCACCTCATGGTACCTTCTCCAAAATAGACCATATAATTGGTCACAAAGCAGGCCTCAACAGATACAAAAATATTGAAATAATCCCTTGCATCCTATCAGACCACCATGGACTAAGGCTGGTCTTCAACAATGACAAAAACAATTGAAAGCCCACATTCACATGGAAACTGAACAATGTTCTATTCAATGATGACTTGGTCAAGGAAGAAATAAAGAAATTAAAGACTTTTTAGAATTTAATGAAAATGAAGGCTTGTCATACCAAAACTTATGGGACACAATGAAAGCAGTGCTAAGACGAAAACTCATAGCTCTAATGCCTACAAAAAGAAACTGGAGAGGGCATACACCAGCAACTTGACAGCACATCTGAAAGCTCTAGAACAAAAAGAAAAGAACCAAATACACCCAAGGAGTAGAGGCAGGAAATAATCAAACTCAGGGCTGAAATCAACCAAGTAGAAACAACAACAACAACAAAAACCTATACAAAGTATCAACAAAACCAGGAGCTGGTTCTTTGAGAAAATCAATAAGATAGATGGTTTTGCCATATGCCAAAAAGTTCTTTAAATATGCCTTAGCCACTTAAACACTGAGTCTGTAGGCTCCTGTGCTGTTTCACTTATAAATATGCCTTAGCCGCTTAAACACTGAGTCTGTAGGCTCCTGTGTTGTTTCACTTAGCACAGAATTTAATAGGTTAATTATCAGATATTTAAGAATGACTCTAGAAAAATTACTGAAAGAAATATGTGGCAGTAGGTTTTTGTCAAACGATATTGCATAATACTTTTTATGTAGTAGGAGGGAGAAATCACACACACACACAGGATTTAAAATACACATAATTTTTAAGGTCGTATAAATTAATCATAATGAGACAAGTCATTTGGGTTTATTCAGCACATGCTTTACCTTCTGTGATCTCTTACTGTTCCTCATAACTAATGTTTTTAAACAATAACTTTGACATATTTAGTAAAAGCACTATATGACTTACGGTAAATTCCCTCCATTTGACCAGGCGTTTGGTTAAGGCGGTGAGCTCTCAGCATGTAAGCACTGGGAGCCACAGTTCACTGCAGGAACTGAAGCCTCTCTCTCGTGTGTGCTCTCTCCTTTTTCATGCTCACCCTGGTATTGCTGTGCCAGTAGTTCTTGATTGTTGTCTTAGGAAGCTGAAAAGAGACATGAGTGACAAATACAGGATGTTTGGGTAAAGTATCCTAATGACTTTTACCAGGATTACTTAAATAAAATTCACACTGTTCTGTCATCTTTTATGATGGCTACCGTTGAAAAAGTTCAGAAATATAATAAGCCTGTTCTATTAGGAATTCTGTGAGGTTCTTTTTAAAATAGGTGGATTATAATAGCTATCACTTTTTGGGTCTTGAGACACAAGTGGCCTGTAAATAGCCAAAGAATTTTTTGGACTCTTTAATACCAAACAAATGTAGAAATACTATCTTGTTTACTTTCAGCAACTGCAGCTCAGTTAACATAACTGTCTCATCTCTTCACTGCCTCTCGGTTCGGAGGAACCTCCTGCTCTTGCCCCCAGCTCAGAGTAGCTGACACTACAGGTTACACATGTGGGATAAGAAGATGTCCTGGCTAATTTTATGTCAAACTAACACAAGCTAGAGTCATCAGAGACCAGAGGACTGCAGCTGAGAAAATGAGTCTGTAAGATAGAGCTCTAGGCAGGTCTTAGGGCGCTTTCTTAATTAGTGATCACTGGGTAGTGTCACTTCTGGGCTGTGGTCCTGGGTTCTATAAGAAAGCAAGCTGAGCAAGTCAGTCAGCATCCTCCATAGTCTCTGCCTCAGCCCTCCTCCAGGTTCCTGCCCAGTTTGAGTTTCTGTCTTTGCTTCCGTAAGTAGACTATGATTCAGGATACTAAGCTGAATAAACTCTTGCTCGAGTTGTTTGGCCATGGTGTTTTATCAGCACTGCAGTCCTAACTGTGACTAAGAGGTCCAGTAAGTTGAATGTTGTCATTTAAAAAGCTTGGCTCCCGATGCCCTCCGGTGGCCGACTCCTAGAAGAGTGAACTCGGTGAAGCAATACTTCAGTGGGAAACTTGCTGTCTCGTGTCGTTATCCTTGCTTTCAGTTTTTCAGTATTTTTTAGTTTTTTAAATGGTTTGCTCAGTTTGCTTTCTTACAGAACCCTGAGTCCTGTCTTGACTTCTTGCAGTAAAGGACTGTGATCTGGAAGTGTAAGCTACATAACCCTTTTCCTCTGTAGCTTGCTCTTTGGTCATGGTGTTTCAGCGCAGCAATAGAAACTCTATAACTGCTGAACCATCTCACCACCCTGCCTTCAGACATTTTAAACAATCACGTGGGAATAGGATATAGTGAGCAGGGTATTTGCTTATCGTATGCAAGGCCCTCGTTTGTATCCCTAGCTCAGGCGTTGGTGAAGGAAAGAGAGGTGAAGGGACACTGCTGTCTACTGTCTTGTCCTAGGGCAGTGAGCACTCGCCCAGAAAACTGCCAGAAAACTACACAGGCTGCTCTTGTTGACAAAGAGTCAACTTGGGAGAAACCGCAAAGAACCAGCCCCTCACTTTCTCTGAGGGGGGTGAAAAATGATGAGTTGAGGTTAACACTTTGTCAAACTTTCCTCCTTCTCCTTGCTCCTCTCTGTAGAAGTGGCTTGCTTGAAATATGTAATCATCATGTAAAATGAAAAAAAAAAGTTACAGTCCTGTCTTCTAGATCAGAAATTTGAACTTTTAAATATTCTTTGCAGAAAAAAATATCTATGTCACTGTTGCTTTGCTTGGATGCAAAACCCATATACACGTGTGAGAATTCAAGAGTCAGTAGCAAAAACCTGAGATTGCTACTGTGAAAAGGTGCTCGGAATTATAATAATACAGGAGACGTTTCAGATAAATTTCAGATAAATCAATATGTGACTGTCTTTCCCTGGAGGAGAGGCTGGAGTTGGTGGAGAAGGGGCAGAAACGAGGTAATACAAGTCTGCCTGTATTGTGTAGAAAGACATTGACTCTATCCCTACCTGACCGGGATTCATTATGTGGCCCAGGCTGCCGCTAGACTTGTTACCTTCCTGCTCCATTCTCCTAAGATTACACCATGTCCACCTCAGAAAGAATTCTAAACTAACATTTAAAAGAACATCAATATTATATTCTACATCCAGTCAATGACTGACACCTGAAGCTGGGCCAGGGCATGAGGTAATGAGGTGCCAGGGATTAGGGTTATTTTTTTAAATTAAGCTCAAAAAAGTTATAAGTCACTTATTTGGAACTAATTATTTGTTTTCTGTTTTTAAAAATACTTTTTTTTTTTTTTTATGTGCGTGCCTCTGAGCATATGTATATGTACTGCATACATACAGGAACACTTTGAGGTCAGATGAATTGTCAGATCTTTTAGAACTGGAGTCACTGAAAGCTTAATTGACGTTTCTAAGGTAAATCCCAGAATTTTTACAAGTTGATTTTGTCGAGTTAAAATAGTCTAATATGGGGCTGGAGAGACGGCTTAGCAGAGAACAGTCTGCTTTTCCAGATGACCCAAGTTCAGTTCTCAAGACCCATGCCAGGTGGCCTCCAACCTGTAAACTCCAGTCCCAGGTGATCCAGTGCCTTCTTCCTGACTCCAAGGGCATTGCCTGCACATGATGCACAGGCATACAGGCTAGCATATGTAAAATGAACTGAAATTAAAGATAAACTAATTTGGCCAGGGGTGGTTGCACACATCTTGACTCCTAACTCTGGGGAAGCAAAGGCAGGCAGATCTCTATGAGTTCAAGGATAGTGTAGTCTACATAGTATATTTGAGACAAACTAGAGTTATATAGTTGAGATCCTGTCTCAAAACAAACAAAATTAATAAAATGGCCTAATGTAAAGTCTTGATTTTTAAAAATAGTGGCACTGTGAATTCTCATCTGTCATTCCAGGAATGAAACAACATGACATTAACCTTTCTTGTGTTTGTTTGGCAGATAAAATAACTGGTGTCTGGGACCCAACCCTGGGATCAGGACGAATTCTGTAATTTTATAGGCATGTGGGTTGTCAGTCTGGCGGTCCAGGACAGCTGTGAGTGTGGCCAGTGTAAAAACCATAAACTTGCCGGGCAGTGGTGGCGCACGCCTTTAATCCCAGCACTTGGGAGGCAGAGGCAGGTGGATTTCTGAGTTCGAGGACAGCCAGGGCTACACAGAGAAACCCTGTCTCGAAAAACCAGAAAAACAAAACAAAACCAAACCATAAACTTAAAACAGTATGAGGGTGTGGGGGTATGCAATTGCATTAGTAACTATCAGGCATGAGCTGTGTAGGTAACTACATCTATCACCACATTACAGATATTAGGCACACTGGAGAGACCACTTTTACACTGGGATCTTACTCATTAACTCTACTATGTAGTAGCGTAGGAATTTGTGTATTATGCTTACTGACTCCTCTTCTGGAGCCAACCCCAGCCAGGCTTGGTGGCACATACCTACAGTACCATGGCTCAGGCAGCTGTATATTGAAATCCTGTCTGAAGGGGGATTAAAGCACAGAGGTGAGGAGCAGGGAGGGCTCAGCAGGTAGACATGCTTCCTGTGCAAGCTCAGCTCCTGAGTTCAGTCCCAGAACCTGTGGTGAAAGGACAGAACTCTAAAGTTGTCCTCAGTCCTCCACACAAGGGTCATGGCACATATACTCAAATAAATAATTTTAAAAACTTTTAAGTTTAATTGTGTTTTGTAAAAGAGGAAGGTATAAAAAGCCACTCAGGGTTTTGTAATTTCCTTTACTTGCAAAATTACAAAGCAAAAAGAGAGATTTGGAAGATCTCTCTTGCAAGAGGAAAAAACCACTTACATCTTATACATGTTGGATTGTTAGTTTTTTCAGTCACAGTAGAGTGTTGTGAAATTGTTGACCTGTGCATGTCTCACAGAGACAGAGTGCTAACACCCTCCTGGAGGTATGTGACTTCTGCAGAGTGTAGACCAGCTGAAGGCCAAAGGCGTTTGCTTAGAGTGAAGGCAGCGTTTGTCATTTGAAATTTGTTTTTTACATTTAAAACAGTAGGTCAAGTTCTGGAAATAAGTCCAACTAACTCATGTATGAGGTGACTACACTGGAGGGTTGTGGTTAGTTTCAGAAAATTGTTACTGTGTTTACATGGGCAAAGATTTAGAAGAGTGAGTTGGCTACCAGAGCTGCCACGTTCTTCAGAGGTGCGCAGTGGTTACGGTTCTAGTGCAGCTTTCTGCCCTCAACACTACGTTGTGCATGTTGATATTATTTGGTCTTAATAACGTCTTTCTTACTGCTTGCCTATGTGTTTTCTTCCTTACTCTCAAAGCCATCTTTTGGGCTTTGACTAGGACACAGTGACTACTGTTGAAGCAATGGTTCTCAGCCTTCCTAATGCTGAGACCCTTTAATACATTACGTATGTTGTGGTGACCAGCCAATTTTTATTGTTACTTTATAACTGTAATTTTGCTACTGTTACAAATATAAATCATGATGTAAATATCTCTGTTTTTCTGTGGTCTCAGGTGACCCCTCTGAAAGTGTCATTCAACCTCCAAAGAGGTTGTGACCCAGGGGTTGAGAACCACTGCTGTGGACAGAGGATGCTATTCTAACTCCTGAGCCATCTCTTTATCCCCAGTCTGCCCTTATTTTTAAAGAAACTGTTTGATAGGTACTCCAAGATTCAAGAAAACTCTGCGAGGGGCTGGAGACATGGCTTAGCAGTTAAGAGTACTTGTTACTTAGTACTTGTTGCATTTATAGAGGACCTGGGTTTGATTCCCAACACTACACAGTGGTTCGCAACCATTTGTTACTCCATTTTGTGGTAATCCGGCACTCTGTTCTGATCTCTAAAGGCACTGGGCACACACATGGTGCAGGTGAAATACCCATACACATAAAATGTTTAAAAAACAAAGAAAACTCTAAAAGCAAAAGGTTGTGAAATTTTCTAGTCGCAAAGACCTGTCTGCTGCCTTGGTTTTGCCATTGTACTGTCAGAGGCTCCCGACACGCTCTCTTAACCTGTGTGTGAGCTGACCGCTCCCACTCCTTCAAGACTCGAGCCACCCTTACTTGCAGAGCATCTGCAACCCCTATAGTTATGTTCACTTTTTTTCCCTCTCTGGTGATGTTTGATGAAGGAATAAAGTAACCGTCAGACATGTTGGATTTGGAGATTAGAAGCAGCTCATTCCCATGAGTGTCCCGAGTTGTGTTTAAATTCCTGTGAGTATTTAACTGTTGGGCTGACTTTGAAGACCGGCCCTTTGGTGATGCTACTTTTGAAACACCACTAGGACACTCCCATGTTAATAGTTGTACTTTTGTAAGGAAAGTATGTGTTACTTTAGTTCATAATCTGCCAACATCATCATTTTTAAGGTTAAAAATCTGCAAAATAGATAAATTCACGTTGCTTTCTTAGATGCCTTCATACCTTTTAAAGTAACAAAAGCTGTAAGATCATCTGAACACTACATCAGGACCTGTCTACTCTGATAGTCTCATACGTGAATGAAGGATAAAATGAGAAAAAGCACGGCAGCCCTCAGCATCTGTCTGTGAGAAACACCCGCTACCTTTCCATTTAGAAAACGTGACTTTTACATTTACCTTCCTACACTGTTCTGTTTTTAAAGAAGGGTGGGTACTAGGAATAAAAGGGACATTACGGCTCTCTGCTGTGAGTGCCTGTTACAGTTAATTTTTTGTTGCTATAACTTAAAACAGTAATTTTTAAAAAAATATTTCATTCTTGTTTCTGGATGTTCAAAAGCGTGGGTACAAACTTCTGGTGAAGGTATCACACATTTTCAATTCATGGCCCAAAATAGAAGGACACATTCATAGAAGAGAGGAGAGGCCAGGGAGACCAGGCATAGCATAGGCCTGTGCGTTTGTGTTTGTGGTGCTGAGACCCAGCGGCAGCAGCCCTGCAGGTCAGCACTCTAGACTGAGCTGCTGCTTCAACCCAGATACTTACAGCAAATGGCTCCTCAGGAGACTATATCTCATTCCTCATGCATTCTCATGCAAACAACCATCAGTTTCTCCTAAAAACCCAATTTCCAATACTGCTGCACTGACAACCGAATTTTACTCTGAGTCTTTATGACATCCAAATTTTACCATGGTTTCTGGTGGCCATAGCCACAGCTACATCATACGGGCTTGTTTTTCCAGTTGTGATACTTCTTGGAAGAGTTTGTACTGTGGGCCCACAGGGAATAAAAACATTCTTATCTGCCTTTTACATTTTCTGTATTATTCTAAATATATACCAACGTGTTTTCTTAAGTTCTACATGATGCATTTAATTTTTAGGCTTAATTTTAAAATTGATTCCTTGTTAGGATTTATTTGTGTATTTTGGCTGTTTTTTTGGAGACAGGTGTTACTGTGTAGACCAGGCTGGCCTAGAATGTACAGAAAATCTGCTTGCTGAGATTACAGGCATGCACCACCATACCCAGCCAAAAAGTTCTATTTTTAAAGCATTATTTAGAGCTTTTCCAATGAAATCTTAGCTGTGTATGTGTAACAAACATTTTTCTTTTTTTTTTTTTTTTACAAATATTTTTCTTAATCATTTGCATTAATGATCTATCAAGCTAATCATCAGTCACTAGAGGTCATATACTTATATATGTGTATGGTAGTGGAAAAATAGGTTTGGATCCTGTCAAGGTAGTATGATCCCCAGTCCACGCCAGCACTCGTACAGTCTGTGAATTTAGATCCCAGGTGAGTAAATGTGGTGCAGCAGAAAGGCCTGCAGCCAGAACCCAAGGCAGAAGTCAGCCTGAGCAAGTTACTGCAGATCACTTATCCATTAAAAAAACTACCCAGTGAGGCATGAGGGCCATGCCCATCCCGATGTCTTGTTCCTGGAGAGGGGACACTTTTGACATCAACCCCTGTGCAGTCAGGCTTGTCCCTCAGGGAACCCAGAAACATATTTTTAACTTTTATTATATTCCTTTGCAGTGCTTAGCCTCGCAGCCTAAGCAAGAATTCAGATCGCCAGACAGAGGGGGTTCTGGGTGGCCCCTCCCTGCTTGGTCTAGGGGCAGAAGTTCCCTCTTTTAGGTTGGTTGGTGATGGGATTTGGGAACACCCTATATAGAGTAACAGCCTTGTCTTGGGTCTTGTGGTCCTACGTAGCTAACTTATGATAATGTATCTGAATAGATTTTGCTATCAGATGATCTGTCTGTTGTTTCACAAAGTTAGTCAGCCTATTTAAGGTCCAGGGACCAAAGAAATAAGCAAAAATAACCCAGTTAATGGTCCCAAGATGGAAGAATACGTAGGGTTGACAACCATGGAGAGGTTGAAAACCAATTCTTGTACCAGCTCTCATCTTTCTTTCTCTCTGTCTTTTCTCAAGACCTTCTCTGGCCTTTTTCATGCTCTCTTTAATCATCCCTGTTTTGTCTATGTAAAAGCAGCATTCTTCTTTAAGGGCTGTACGCAGTCTAGAGCTGTACACAATCTTTTCTATTGTAAAAGAGAAAATCAAGTCCAATAAAGTCCTTTGCAGTTTGGGGGGATTGCATCAGACGGCGAAAGGAGGGATTTCTTCAGATTAGTGATGTCAGTCTATAGCTGTTTGATGTCCTTGTCAAAGGCCCATCGGAGGTCTGAGTAGTATAAGTCTGGAGGCCAGAACCAGGATTAGAACTCCTAACAGCAGACATCATGGGTGATTAATTTTTACCTGGAAAGGAAAAAAAAAAAAAGGGAATTCTCAGGGAGATTTCTCTTTCGTGGATGTCAATTGTTATTCATCTTATTTATAATTGGGCCTGGTTTTGTGGGGGTATCTATTTAATTCATTAATCTTTTTGGTGGCCATTTAGCTGTGCCTTCTGTGGTATCAAACAGGCATATCAATCATCGGCCCCATATGGGAACTGGGTCCTGTCCATTCCGTTTAAGGGTAAGAGGGTCCTTCCACATAGCTGTGGCATAGTTTTTATTGGTCTCAGTGATGCCAGAGGCAGTCATCGGCAGATTTGCCGTGAGCTTTCAGTTTGAGAAAGTTAAAAGTGAGCAAGGCATGGTGGACAACGACAGGAGGGCTGGAGCCATTACAAGGTGGACAACGACAGGAGGGCCGGAGCCATTACAAGGTGGACAATGACAAGAGGGCCGGAGCCATTACAAGGTCCCCTTTAATTACTGGAGGTCAGGCCTCTATCCCTGCCTTGGCAAGATTAGAATCGCCACAGCCCTTCTATACTTGGAGAAGGGAGGAGATGTCAGGGGCAGCCCTGCTTATATACTGAAGGCCTAAAATCAGCCATAAGCCTAGAATCAGCAATAGGCCTGACATACATGCCTGCTAACACAAAGTCTTGGGTCTCTATGGAAAAACACTGAAACAGATGGCTATAAGCTATTGTAAACAGGCAGCTTTTGTGGAAATTTACCAGCCTGAGTAGTCATAGACCTTGTAAATAGGCAGCCTTGGCGGACAGTACCAACTTAGAAAAGGACAAGTGAATCACAGGCAGAGTCCTAGTGACCTGACCCCTGAACCTTCACCCAGCTGATGCCCTGTTCTGAAAGGTACCTGTACTCCCCCTGAACACCTATGCTCCTGTGTCATCCCCTTCCCCACATCCTGCCTTTTTGTGTTTATAACCCCTGTGTTAAAAAGTAAAAATTATGATTTGATAATAATAAAAAAGGAAAAAAAACCTTACATAATTGATAGGATTAATTGAAAGTCTATATAAACTATAAATCATTATTTATAGTAGTCTTATATAATACCATAAGTGAGATTTCCTAAGTGTGACATTAAGCAAATAGTGCAGAAGGAGTGTCCTGATTTTGAATTATCAGTGATACATTGAATAAAAAGACAGAAAACTCTTTTTTTAATCCTTTTTTACAGTCTAGTCATTAACCCCCTCTCAGTCCACCCTCCGACAATTCTTCCCATTCCTTTGCCTCCCCCTCCCCACCCCCACCCTCTAAGAGGATGTCCCCCCACCCTCTAAGAGGATGTCCCCCCACCCTCTAAGAGGATGTCCCCCCACCCCCTGAGGCCTCAAATCTCTTGGGTTACATACATCTTCTCTCACTGGGACCAGACCAGGCTGACCTCTGCTGTATATGTGCTGAGGGCTTTGAGCCAGCTAGTGTTTGCTGCCTGGCTGATGGCTCAGTGTCTGAGAGATCTCAGCAGTCTGGGTTAGTTGAAATTGCTGGTCGTCCTGTGGGGTCGCCCTCCTTCTCAACTTCTTCCAGTCTTTTCTAATTCAACCACGGGGTGGGGGGGGGGGGGGCGTCCCTGGCTTCTGTCAGTGTTTGGTTGTAAGTATCTGTGTCTGTCTCCGTTAGCTGCTGGTTGGGCATCTCGGAGGGCAGCCGTGCTAGGCTTCTGTCTGTAAGCACACCATAGCCTCAGTAATAGTGTCAGGCCTTGGAGCCTCCTGTTGAGATGGATCCCAAGTTGGGCCGGTCACTGGATCTCCTTTCCCTCAGTCTCTTCTCCATTTTTGTCCCTGCAGCTTTTTTAGACAGGAACAATTCTCTCATGGTTGTAGACAAAAGACTCTTTCACACACTTACGACTGAGTATAAAAAGTGGTAATGCAAGCTTTGATGGTAGGTACCCCTCAGCTTAGACCCCCAGGTAATGGGACCATGGAAGTAAGTTGAATGTAGGCCCAGGACAAGAGATGGAATAAAGAAGACTTAGTGATCCAGCAGCTCTGAGCATACACTGTCAAGATGTGGATCGGAAGTGTCCCACCAAGGCTTGTGGTTTAAAGGCCTCAACACCAGCTGTCGAAAGGTGGCAGAGCCTTGTGGAAAGCACATTTGAAAGCTGTTGTTGGGACACTTTCCTTTGTCCTTTCATCACTTCTTGGCTGTAATAATGTGAGCAACATGCTTCTGCAGTGATGTTTTGCCAAGCTCGCCACAACCCCAGACACAGTGGGCCTAGTGGCTGTGGGTGGGGTGGAACCCCTAAAACAAAGTAAACATTTCCCCCTTTTAAGTTGTTTTTCTCAGACATTTTTTAACAGTGACTTGAAGCTGACACATGTGCAAAATGTTGACTCATTATTTCATCTTTAAAGAATTTACATTCAAGATTTGTTTATATAAGGGCCCAACAATGAATGCTGGACTATAACTCAGTCAGGGAAAGGGCTAGCCTAGCACAGAGACTCCAGTACCTCATAAATACGGGGGTGGGTGGGTGGGGGTATTTTCCTGTATTGTTAAATGTTTGTCTGGATTCTTCCAGTTGCAAGACTAGAATTAGAAATTCCTTTTCAAAGTCAGCTGAGAAAGATCTTGCAGTGCGATGTTCAGTTTTCCAAGTACCCATTATTTGAAAATATTACATGAAAAGATTTCAGAAGAGATCTTTGACAGTTTTAAATTACACATTAAATTATGCTCTATTTTGAATGGTGTGATAAAATCACAGGCTATCTTGCCTTGGAAATTAACTATCCCTTGTCCAGCTTTTCTATGCTGTGTGGCCTGCCTGCTCCTTTGTCCTTCAGCCACCGTCTCAGGAGTCTCTTTGTTATGGTGTAACCACTTGGACACTTTGTTTCATAGAGCGATGAGTGAGATTCCAGTGAGATAAGAAAGGGCTTCCTGGGTCCTCAGCAAGGTAGACACGCCAAAGTAATGTATTTCTCTGTAAATGGATAGAAGGCGGGGTTTGGGGTGGTGATCAAATTTCCTTTGTATTTAAACAGCTCAGACAGTCTGTGTAGATGAGGCGGCTGATACAATGTTTTTGTTGGTGATCATTTAATTGGTTGTTGATTTTCTTCAGAGGACCTTGAGCCTACTGCCCTGTCCTTCAGTCCTCCCAATATCCGAGGTTGGAGGTCATTGGTGCTGCCTTCAGTTCTGCAGGTGCTAAGAGAGTAAAGACCTTTAGTGTTGCTTTTAGTGCTATTAGCTAAAATGAGTAACTTTTCATGGTTGCTCACCTGTGGGAATTGCACAAGGTAAAACTATAGACACCATAATAGCCATCATGGAAGAAGTCACTATGAAGATTGTAACCTTGGGTTACTTCAATTTTTCCTATTGAAGTTTGGGCCCAAAAGAACTTCTTTTTTATTGCAAAAATTTAGATAATATGGGGGGGGGGGGAGGGTCCATTTAGTTTGCATTTCATATACATTTAAAATCTACCAGTTTTGCTTTGCTTTTTGTGTGTATGTTCATTCTAGCATCTTAAGGCTTGCATGCATTCCAGGTAGAAACTTCCATTATTTTTCATCACATTGCATTTGTTAATTAGTACTCCTTTTCTTCAGATCAGCTAAATGCCTGGACCAGTGCTAGATACTAACACAAAAATATTATTAATATCCAATAGTTACTTCCTGCAGTTAATCTTCTGTTTATAGAGAAGACATACATGAACAGAGATAATATAAGAGGAGTTTGTCGGGACAATGAATTGTCAAATGTTGCTGATATTTGGGTAGCCTCATGTTTCCCTCTTAGCTTTCAGGGTAGTGTTTGAAATTCGATAGCTATTCTGTCTTATAAGTCAGTCACAGGACTGGAGAGCTGGCT
This sequence comes from Arvicanthis niloticus, assembly GCF_011762505.2. Lineage (NCBI taxonomy): Eukaryota > Metazoa > Chordata > Mammalia > Rodentia > Muridae > Arvicanthis > Arvicanthis niloticus. The sequence goes on from NC_133434.1 coordinate 38,356,444, forward strand.
CCATGGTTGAGAGTATATAGAGCTCCTCTAGAGTTTGAGTTTCTCTTCAACTAGCTCATAACTGTTTAATTCCAGCTCCAAAGGATGATATCCTCACAGACAGACAGACAGACAGACAGACAGACAGACAGACAGACAGGCACACACACAATTCAAAGAATGTAAGTCTTTACTTCAAAACAAAAAACAAAACAAGCAAACAAACAAAAAACCTTAGGGGTTGGAGAGATGGCTCAGCTGTTAAGAGTACTGACTGCTCTTCCAGAGACCTGAGTTCAATTCCCAGCAATCACATGGTGGCTCACAGCCATCTGTAATGAGATCTGATGCCCTCTTCTGGTGTGTCTGAAGACAGCTACAGTGTACTCACTACATTAAATAAATAAATCTTAAAAACAAAACAAACAAACCCTTAGTCTGGCTATAGTGGTGCATGCCTTTAATCCCAACACTAGGGAGGCAGAAACTGATGCATCTCTGTGAGTTCAAGGTCAGCTTGATCTATATAGCAAGTTCAAGGACAACCAGAGCTGCATAGAGAGAGACTGTCTCAAAAAAACAAACCAAAAACTAACAATCAAAACCCCAAGGCCTTCTTTGTATCCCTTAAGGAAGAGGCTATTTTACTGAACCTTGAGCTGATGGCAGCCCCAGCAATCCTGTCTTTATCCTTGACAAAGCTGTGGTTACTGTGAGTTTGAGACCAGCCTGGGCTACAAAGTGGATTTCCCATTAGTCTAGACAACAGTGAAACTACCACCATCTACCCCCCCCATAAATATATTTATAGGAATACAAATTTTATTTATATATATACATATAGAAATCACACACCATGGTTTCTCATGTCCCAGAAACCATGCTGGGCATATGAACTCATTTTCATGCTTCCACAACAAGTACTCTGACCTGTTTTTTTTTTTTTTTTTTTTTTTTTAATGAAAACTGTAGCCCACGGTGACCTCTAACTCATGGCAGTCATTCTCTTTCCACCTTTGAATAGGTAGAACTATAGGTATGAGCCACCTATAAGTTTTTATGTAAGTACTAGTTTTATATCCAAATTTTATTGTAGATAGAGTTTGCTTCACAGTTAAGACAACTTGGGGTTTGTTTTCTTAATAACAATTATTGGGTAATAATATAAGCAAACTAGCAAAATTTTCAGGCGCTTTTATTTCAGTTCTCAGCCTGATGTACATTTAAAATATCTCTGCTTAGTTACTGTTCATAGTGCATCACGGATCTTTTAGGTAGCAGCAGCTTAGATGCTAAATAAGCAATTAATGTTGATATGATCGTTTTAACCCAAATCAAAATTATGGTAATTAGCTGTGGTGTTATAACCTTACTTCCTGTGCTAAACAACTTGTGTGGGACATACATACGGCTTAGAGCATTTACAGGAAAATGTATTGCTAAATGGAAAGGCTGTACTCAAGGGTGATGTGATGTAATCTTGCACTTTAGGTTTGTCGAGGATTTAACCTGTGATTAAACTGTTCGTTTCCTTTGGCTGATTTAATGGGAGGCCTCACTTTTGAATGCATTATTTCCAGAGCTGCTAAAAGATTATAAAGCTGGCCCAACGTGGTGGTTTTTAAGCCTGACATCCCAGTACTAGAGAGATAGAAATAGGAGGATTATTCCAGTTCAAGGTCTGCCCAGGCCAGAGTGAGTTTGTTAGCCTAGGTTACAGTGAAACCCTGAACCCGGGGGGGGGGGGGGGGGGGGGGAGAGAGAGAGAGAGAGATCTCAAATAATCCAGTGCATGTTTGCTTTGCTCAGCTTTTCCATTCTTTTTCTCACAGTTATTTCTAAGAAGTACCCTCTTTACCATGTATACAGCTTGTATTGCATTTACACTGTCCTTACCCCCTGTTATTAAAGAATTCTACAACACAATGTTAATTTAATGTGAAGAAGCAGTGAATTGGAGATTGCTCTACAAAAGAGTGAAAGATTCAGAATTTTCACTTGTATTCATTATTGTATGGTAATCTCTAACAAAGAGTGGTTACGGTCTGTTGCTACTGTATGGGCAGCCATGCATGATACACAGGCATGGAATAGCACTTAAACAGGTAACTCTTTGTTCAGACAGCTCTATTAAATTACAACTACATCTCCTGAAGACACTTTCCTACTTGGTAGACCATTTCTTGTAATAACCTAAAAAACTTGGGACAGAAGGCTGTTCTCATCACTAGGGAGCCTTTTAAATAACCTTTAAATTATTTCCTTTAAAAAGTATTATGTCCAAGCTGGATTTGGTGACGTACCTGCAATGCCAACAGTCTTGATGTTAAGGCGGGAAGATAGCAAGTTTGAGGCCAGTCTGAACTGTTTATGAGACATGGTCTCAAATGAATAGACAAATAAGTTCAGTTGTTCCAATCTGGAATAACTGTAGAAACTGGTTTGTTTGTGTTTTCTGAGTCCTGGTAACGTGTTAGTCATAAAACAAAGCAATGCCTTGTATTTCTCCTCTCCAGGTGCGGTTTCTAGGTGGGACTCATACCACTTACAGAGTGTTGTTTGCTTCTGCTCCACTCCTAGAAATTCTAATTCAGAATGTGTGAAGCAAAGTCACTTCATCTGTTTCTGTTTTAAGTTTCAGGTGAACATTGTTCTAGTTGCATGACATTCATAGCTTACATTTTAATTGCTACTCCACGTGGAATCTATGTTTAATTCACACTGATTTTGTGGCTTTACAAAGATGAGCCTAGAAGGAAGTTACAGTCATAATTTAAACTCAAAGAGGAACAGTTTAAATTCTTCTGTGATGGGGAAACAATCCAGTCCATAGAGAGGCAGAGGAGTGTGCTAGCAGTCAGTCCACAGAGAGGCAGAGGAGTGTGCTAGCAGTCAGTCCACACGCTAGATTCACACTCTTGACTTGAACTCTTTCTACACTAGTATCTTGGAACTTGTACCTCCCTAGTAATGCTGTACAACCAAGCAGCAGCCTGCAGATGCTCACACACACCCCCACATGCGCACTGAGGCCTTCTGAAGTCTCAGGTGCAGCAAATAGGAACTCCTCACGCTATGACATTTGTAGACAATTTATTACTACTGACATAGTTAAAAATTATAATTATTACTCAAAAATGCTTTTATAAGTTTTTAGTAAATATGGAAACTTACGGCAAGGGAATACCTAGGTTTGGTATTGAAGGTTGTTGAAAAGAAGCAACTCAATTACTCTTGTTTGAACTAAGTAGACCTGAATTGGAGTATTTAAGTATATAAAAAGAGGGTATTGAGCCTAGACTTGGGAATTCAACCAAGTAGAGGAAGCATGTGTTTGTTATGTAGGGTTAGCTTTGGTTCTTCTTTTTTAAAACAAAGCATATACCTGTAAATCAGTTAGATTAAGAAAAATATAGAAACAGCTCTAGAGTTGTAGGTTAGTGGTCGACCATTTACCTAAGGGTCAGTCCCCAACATAGCACAAAGGGGTTGGGAGGGACGGAAAAGGAAGGAAGGTCTAGCTCTGGTGTGATTTTCCCACAGACATCAGATAGCAAACTCTTTCGTATCTAGTCCCGTTGTTGTGTTACATCCTGAAGGAACTTGGTGTTGCTCGTTGGCTTCTGGAGTTTTGTAAGATTTTCCTTCCATTTGAATCAACCCTTGAAAGAGCTTTTCTAGATAGAACTGCCACACCCCAAACTTTCTGCTTCCATCTCATCGACCATTCCTATAATCAGTTGTATCTGTGCAGGTTGCTTTTTGCAATGGTCAGAGTCCTGGAGACTGGAGAAATAGCTCAGTCAGTAAATTTAAGACCAAAAGTTCAACACCCGACTGAGTACCCTTGTAAAAAGCCAGGCACCGTGGCACCCTTGTCCTCTCAGTGCTGGAAGAGGAACAACACCGAAGGTTGACTCTGGCCTACACACAAATGTACACACATATCTGTACTGCACATATATAAACACTCATGCACATGCACCAAAAAGTGCTTTTAGTAAGTAGGGAAGGAGGAACAATGAATATTGGCCAGATAGATCCTGCTACAACTAACTTTGAGGAATATAATACTAATATTAGGAGAAAAAATTAGAGGCATCAAAAAATGCTATAAATTGAGCATAAATTTAAAGTATATCCCCAGATTCCATCTATCATGTGTTTGAAAGATCAAAGGAATTAACCTCTTAAGCAGAATTTTCTATGTCGAAATGTTTAAAATTAACTGAAAAGTGACTTCAGAACAACAGGAGAAGGAGGAAAAGACAATGTCGTTTAAACCCTGTTTCTGTTTGGATACAGAATAACTCCAGAATTAGGAGGATCCACTTGTACCTTATGAGATGGTACAGATGAGCCATGAACTTACTGAAATAGTCACGTGGTTTAGGGTCTACAAGGAACAAGACAGATTGATACAGTACATGGAATAGCTATGCATGCACACTTTGTAGCAGTGAGTGACAGTATCTCCAGATACATAAGGCCTTCCTTGGGGAAAAAGATAGTTAGATATGTGTTGTTTCTCTCTGTGTTTCATCCATATAAATTACAAAAGAATGGTGGCGACAAGACAGTTCAGCCCTCAGGAGCTGTTCCTCCTCTTCTAGAGGACATTGGTTCAGTTCCCAGCATCCCCAGCTCCAGAGGATCTGATGACCTCTTCCAGCTCCATGGGCACCAGTACACACATGGCATATATACACACATACACATAAATTAAAAAAAAAAAAACGTTTTTGGTTGTGAGCCTAACTCTTAACAGCTGAGCCATCAGCCCAACCCCAAAAATAACTCTTTAAAAAAGTAGAAAGATGGATGCCAAGTTTGGTGGTAGAGGCAGGTGGATTTCTGAGTTCAAGGCCAGCCTGGTCTGTACATGAAGTTCCAGGACAGCCAAGGCTAGACAGGGAAACCTTGTCTCAAAAAAACCTAAAATAAATAAATAGATAAAATTATATTTTCTTCAAATTTAAGGAGAGGCAATAGGAAGTGACAGCATGCACAAATTAGACTAGTGTGCACACACTCGTGGGGTGGGAATAGTGTGTGCGCACACCCGTGGGGTGGAAATAGTGCACAGCACCTGTGGGGTGGGAATGTTTCTGCTCGATAAGATGAAGTCATTTTCTTCATGTTTGTGTCTTTCTGAACATCCACTGTTCTCATGATGTCATTTTATAAGCATTTATCGAATACCTTGTTTTTTATGATTCACTATAAAGAGGAATTAATTTACAAGTTGCTATTTAGGTGAGAAAACCCCAGATTTTTAGCTTCACATATCTATGAATTTCAAATTTTGGAAAACTGTGGCATTTTAGATTTTAGTTTTTCCCTTTTCTTTCATAGTTATGTAACAACAACAAATGCCAAGTGTCTGCTGACTCCTAGCTGAGAGAGACAAATCCCTACAGAGATTCTGTATGGGAAGAAAGCCAGTTGTGCCGGCCCAGGGCCAGGCTGCACCTCTTTGACCCAGCCTCTTCAATCTGAAGTCTCCTGGGGCAGCAGTCACCAGCAACTCTTTCTGGCTTTAGCAGTGAGCCCTGGGAGTGCTGATGAGACTAGCGATGACGGGGTTTGTTAGCTTGGCTTTGAGCTCAGTGAGGCTTCCTTTGAATCTTTTATGATGCTGCACTTTCAGGCATCCTTTGGGAAGAATCGTTTACACCCTGAAGCAATAATGGATCAGAGACCATTTTCCTTTATACAGCAGTGGAAATGCCTTGGGCACTCACTCTGGTATTAAATAGCTGCTTATTTGGACATACTGTGCAATGACTTTGCCTTTTCTACCCAGTAGTAGTTCCCACAGAAGCTATTATGCTCAGTTTAACTTTTCCAAGAGGGACTGTGAAAGGGAATTGAAATCTTACAGATTACACTTTATATTACATTCACTGCTAATGCCTGTCCTACATTTTAGTTTTTATGCCTCACTCTGCTCCCCGTCTGCCCTCTGCTCTCAGGTGAAGGCGTGCCACAGGTTTACTACTTCGGACCGTGTGGGAAGTACAATGCCATGGTACTGGAGCTCCTTGGCCCCAGCTTGGAAGACTTGTTTGACCTCTGTGACCGGACGTTTACTTTGAAGACGGTGTTAATGATAGCCATCCAGTTGGTAAGTTGATGTGGAGTTCCAGAAGATAAATAGATCCTTGCCCACCTCCTTGAGGGCCCTTTAGTGATGTATTAGCTACAGTGACATCTGGTGACTTAGTTTTTTCAGGCTTAATAGCATTCTAGAAGGATCTAGCAGACTTCTGAAAGGAACTGTTGCAGTGGTTGCTTTAGCTGGCTCCTGTGTGTCAAAGCCTCTTGGCCAGTATATAATAGTATATGCCAAACAGCTAAGGTAGGTTCTTAGTCACCCGACTTAAAGGGTTACAAAAGGGTTCACTGAGAGAAGCCAGTGCATCTGCAGTTTGCTCTATTTGAGAAATTGCACCTTGAAGCAGAACCATTCCTGTAACTGAAGTGGAGGAATGTAATTTAGGGAGAAAGAGGATGAGTAGGCGGAGCTGTGTGAATTCAGGTAACTGCTTCAGCATCGTATAGGTCTTAGGCTGTCAGCTTTGATCACGCCTTCTTTCTCTCACTGTTGAAAACTAGAAGAGATTGAAGGTACTATCCACTGTACTAACCTTTATTCAAAGTTATGTGACTGAGATGTTAAAGATAATACAGCATATAACATGTGGCATATTATATACTTGTGGCCTGGCCAAATTAAATACTAGTTCTACCTTAAGTGGTTAGAACAGTCTCTTTGAGAAGTTTTTTAGACCCTCAAGGGAAGACTTTAAATATTGGGTTGTTTTATTTTGTGGTATTATCTCACCAGTTCTGTTAGACTGGCTTTGGACTTTAGATACTCTTGCTTCAGCCTCCTGAGTGCTAGGGTGGTCGTAGACAACCACACTTCACAGCGTTGAGGTGCATCTTAATCCTTGTGAAGTAGTGATGGCCTCACCATCATCCTGTAGCAAGTTGGAAATACTTCAGACACTATTCCTTTCTGTGCTAAGCAGAAATGCTTTACAGATAGAATTATTTAATAAAATTTGACACAATCTTACAGTTACTTACTTTGAGCTGTGGTCACTAACCTGCCCATCCTCCCGCTGCTGTCAGCCAGCTGTCTGATGTCAGCCTAGCATCAGCTTTACTGGGCCCCTGCTTTCTTATTTCTGCAATACCAAGATTGGGGTTAAAGAGTCCTGAGCAACTAACAATAGAAAGTGTGGGCAGGAGGTGAGGTGGCAGTGGAGCCTGTCTCAGAGGACACATTTGCAAGTCACGTATATAAAGTGAGAATATTACCATCTTAGCCAAATTGGACGATGTCATTGTTTTCTCTGAATCTTAATACTTGTTATATGTTTGTAACAAAAAGCATTTGAATGTGGGGGCTTGCTGGAGGTAGACTCAGCAATTAAAAGCAGTTACTGCTGTTGCAGAAAATCTGAATTTGTTTCCCAGCACCTACATAAGATAGCTAACACTGCCTGTAACTCTGTTTCCAGGGAATCTGATAGCCTCTGGCCTTGTGGGCACATGCACATAAGTGGTACATATAAACTCAGGAAGGCACAATACATATGTATAAATAAAATCATAAAACAAACCTTAAAATATAGTTTTAGTTTCTGTCAGTAAAGTGGGAGATAAATAACAGTGGGTTTTTGTTGTTGTTGTTGTTTAATTTTTTGGGGACTAGGTCTTACTGGGTAGCCCTGGCTGGCTTGGAACTTCCTTATGTAGAGCAAGCTGGCATTGAGCTCATAGATAGCTGTCTATCTAAGGCAGGCACTACCATACCCACCCAAGGGATGAGTTTTAATGTTAGTTTCAGAAACCTTATGCTGAGTCAGGGATAGTGTCATATCTATGGTGGCAGTTACTTAGAAGACCCAAGTAAAAAGATTACTTAAGTCTAAGAGCTCAAGGCCTAGCCTAGACAGCAGAGCGATACAGAACAATGGGAAGGAAAGAATAAAACTGGGGGTGGAGGGGGGTGTGACGGGGTCACAGTGAAGTGACTCAGCGGGTAAAGGCATTTGCCACCAAGTCTGACAAGTTACAGTTAGCCCCCAGGTCCACGTGGGAGAAAGAACTGACGCCTACAAGTTACTTCTGACTGCCACACACGTGCCTATGAATGCACTTGCATGTGTGCACGCACACACACAGTAAGTAAATAAACAAACATAATTTTAAAAAGAAATATTTTGGGCCAGGCATAAAGGCACATGTCTTTGACCCCAGCACTTGGGAGGCAGAGGCAGGTGGATCTCTGTGAGTTCCCGGACAGTCAAGCTACATAGAGAAAACCCATCTCCAAAAAAAAAAAAAAAAAAAAAAAAAAAAAAGGTTTTTAGATTATCCCTCCCCCAGCATTCGTATGTCAAAGTATTTTCATTATTATTTTTTCTTTCTTTTAGCTTTCTCGAATGGAGTATGTGCACTCAAAGAATCTCATTTACCGAGATGTCAAACCAGAGAACTTCTTGATTGGCCGACAAGGCAATAAGAAAGAGCATGTAATCCACATTATAGACTTTGGACTGGCCAAGGAATACATTGATCCTGAAACCAAAAAACACATACCTTACAGAGAGCACAAAAGCTTAACTGGAACCGCGAGATACATGTCTATCAACACACATCTGGGCAAAGGTGTGTTTGCAAGGGGCAGGTTCTGTGAGCATCTTCCTTTCCCATAGCACTTTATTGTACATTACATTGTGCTTTACAACTTGTACCGTTTGTTGCATCGTAAGGTGAGTGACATCTTTGTACTTGAGAGATGGAAATGGTAAGTTAGTGATGCTCCCATATGTCTGAATGCTGTGTTTTCTGACGATTCACTCTTTAGCGGTTTAAGAGCTATTGCAGGATGATAGTAGTATTTGGGTTAAGTGACGAGACCTGTGTTTACACGTGTATGACTCTGTATGCACATAAAAGGAGGACACGAGACCTGTGTTTACACGTGTATGACTGTCTCTATAGGAGGACATGAGACTAGTCCTGTGTTAATGAAGAGGTTTCACTAAGCATAGGTGATGGGGCTGGAGAGATGGCTCAGCAGTTAAGAGCACCGGCTGCCCTTCCAGAGGACCAGGCTTGGTTCTCAGCACCCACGTGTCAGCTCATCTGTAACTATAATTCTAAGGAATCTAATCTGTTCTGAACTCTTTGGGACCAGGAACACATGTGGTACACAGACATACATGCAGGCAAAACACCATGTGGATAGAATGATTACCCAGTGGGTTATCTTATTCTATAAAGTTTGTTTTGAGCATCTACCCTGTATGATAGTAGAGCACTTCATCATCTTGCTGTGCTGCATTTGCCACTAGAATTATCTCCAAAGTTAGGTTTCACGAGGTCCAAGTGTTCTTCAAATCTAGTAAGCATTTCCGTTATGATGTTTGTTCTCTACTTCTCTACTTCTCTGCATACTGTAAGGAATCTCTCTCTCTCTCTCTCTCTCTCTCTGTGTGTGTGTGTTTGCACATGTGTCTCTCTCATGTATGGTGTGTGTGTGTGTGTGTGTGTGTTTGTTTCAAGACGGGGTTTCAGTGTATGTAGCCTAGAAGTCATAGATCTGCATATCTCTAATTCCCAAACCTTGAAATTAAAGGCATGTGCCCCTGTGCCTGGCAAAAATTCTTGTAATTGGGTAGTAGTGCACATCTTTAATTTCAGCACTCTTGAGGCATAGGTAGATGGGCCCCTGAGTTCGAGACCACCTCATCTCCATAGCATGTTCCAGGCCAACCGAGATTACCTAGTAAGACCATGTCCCAGACAAACCATAACTCATAAACTCTATCTCAGGTATCATACTAGAGAAGTTTCCATGGGAGCTCTAATGTTATTTGTTTTAAATGTGTTATATTTTTTAAGTTGTAATGAGGCAGGGGGACCCTGGGAAGTACATTGTCACATAACTCAGAGAAGTGCTTTTCATTTTATAATGGAAGTGAGCAAAGGAAAAAGGTGTTCTACCTGACATTCCATAGATGTGCCGCCTCCCATTGATTAAGACAGCCCAGCTGAACACAACATGTTTAGCCTAAAATTGGGGTGTTGTGCCTATAAAGCAATCACATTTAAAAAAAAAGTAAAAGAAAAAGAAAAACCCCTGAAAGTGAGCCTTCACCATGTCGAAGGTATTTGTGGCTCGTTCATTTCCTAGTAATGAAATTCTTTTTTTAAAACAAAACAAAACAAAAAACCCACTGTGAACAAGTGAGGAGGACCTATTGACTGTTTGGGTTAAACAGGTGCACAGAATCCAGACAAGTATGGAGAAAGCATGCTGGTCTCCATTAACAGTGGTGGCTCACACCTTTGATCCCAGCACTTGGGAGGCAGAGGCAGTGAGTTAGAGGCCAGCCTGGTCTACAGAGCAAGATCTAGGACAGCCAGGGCTACACAGAGAAACCCTGTCTCTACTTAAAGAGGGAAAGAAAGAAACAACCAAAGAAGATTTAAGACCTAATAGTTTAATATTGATTATTTAAAATTTTTAGAGCTCAAAAATGGTTTTTCAGATTATCTAAAATGGCCACATTATTTTCATTTACCAAACTGAGGCCAAAGTAGGTGGCTTGGCTGTGTTTTCATTTTACTAAGTGGAGTTAATGTGAGTTAGTAGAAAGGTGAGCATAGACCCAGATCTCACACCTACTTTAGGTATTGTGTTTCTTTTTTTCTTTTCTTTCTTTCTTTCTTTCTTTCTTTCTTTCTTTCTTTTTTTCTTTTTTTTTTGTTTTGTTTTGTTTTGTTTTGTTTGTTTTTTGAGACAGGATTTCTCTGTATAGTCCTGGCTGTCCTGGAACTCACTCTGTAGACCAGGCTGGCCTCGAACTTAGAAATCCGCCTGCCTCTGCCTCCCAAGTGCTGGGATTAAAGGCGTGCACCACCGCCGAGGTATTGTGTTTCTTTATTCTGTGTCCCGGAGCTGTGTTTTCATCCTTATCAGGACCTAAAGAGCTACATCATATTTTTTTGTGTTTGAAAATTGTAAATCTGTGGAGAGCTCGCCCTCTAGTGTTCACTTAGCTATAATTCAAGCATTTGCCTAGGGAATTTTTTTTATTTAAATATATATATATATATATATATATATATATATATATATTATTTACATTTCAGATGTTATGCCTTTTCTCCATTTCCCCACACACACCCAGAAACCCTCTATTTCATCGCCCCTCCTCCTGCTTCTATGAGGATGTGCCCCCTCCCATTTCCCTGCCCTCGAATTTCCCCACACTGGAGCATCCAGCCTTTATGGGATCAAGGACCTCCTCTCCCACCTATACCCAACAAGGCCATCCTCCCCTACATATACAGTTGGGGCCATGGGTTCTTCCCTGTGTGCTCCCACGCTGGTGGTTTAGACCCTAGAAGCTCTGGTTGGTTGGTATTATTGTTGATCTCCCCATGGTGGGCGCAAACCCCTTCAATGCCTTCAGTATTCTCTCTAACTCCTCCATTGGGAACCCCATGATCAGATCAATGGTTAGCTGTGAGCATCTGCCTCTGTATATGTAAGGCTCTGGAAGACCTCTAAGGAACCAGCTATGTCAGGCTCCTGTCAGCATGCACTTCCTGGATTCCACATCAGCGTCTACCTTTAGTGACTGCACATGGGATGGATACCCAGGTGGAGCAGTCTCTGGATGACCCCTCCTTCAGTCTTTGTCCCACACTTTGTCTCCATATTTGCTCCCATGAGTATTTTGTTACTCCTTCTAAGAAGGACTGAAGCACCCACACTTTGGTCTTCCTTCTTCATGACCTTCATGTGATCTGTGAGTTGAATCTTGGGTATTGTGAGCTTTTGGGCTAATATCCACTTATCAGTGAGTAAATACCATGTGTGTTCTTTTGTGATTGGGTTACCTCACTCAGGATGATATTTTCTAGTTCCATCCATTTACCTAAGAATTTCATGAATTCATTGTTTTTAATAGCTGAGTAATACTCCATTGTGTAAATATGCCACATTTTCTGTATCCATTCCTCTGTTGAAGGACATCAGGGTTCTTTCCAGCTTCTGGCTATTATAAATAAGGCTGCTATGAACATAGTGGAGCATGTGTCCTTGTTATATATCCTGGGTATATGCCCAGGAGTGGTATAGATGCGTCCTCAGGTAGTGCTATGTCCAATTTTCTGAGGAACCTGCAGACTGACTTCCAGAGTGGTCGCACCAGCTTGCAACCCCACCAACAACGGAGGCTCTTCTCAGTGATGACTTGCTCAAGGAAGAAATTAAGGATGTTTTAGAATTTAATGAAAATGAAGGCTCGTCATACCAAGACTTATGGGACGCAATGAAAGCAATGCTAAGAGGAAAACTCATAGCTCTAAGTGCCTCCAAAAAGAAACTGGAGAGAGCATACACTAGCAACTTGACAGCACAGCTGGAAGCTCTAGGACAAAAAGAAGTAAATACACCCAAGAGGAGTAGATGGCAGGAAATAATCAAACTCGGCTGAAATCAACCAAGTAGAAACAAAAAGAACTATACAAAGTATCAACAAAACCAGGATTTGGTTCTTTCAGAAAATCAACAAGATAGATAAACCCTTAGCCTGACTAACCAGAGGGCACAGAGACAGTATCCAAATTAATACATCAGAACTGAAAAGGAAGACATAACAACAGAAATCGAGGAAATGCAAAAAAAATCATCAGATCCTACTACAAAAGCCTATACTCAACAAAACTGGAAAGTCTGGATGAAATGGACTATTTTTTAGACAGATACCAGGTACCAAAGTTAAATCAGGAGCAGATAAACCATCTAAACAGTCTCATAACCCCTAAAGAAATAGCAGCAGTCATTAAGAGTCTCCCCACCCTCCCTCCCCCCCAAAAAAACAACCCCAGGTTTGAGTGCAGAATTCTATCAGACCTTCAAGGAAGACCTAATACCAATTCTCTTCAAACTATTCCACAAAATAGAAACAGAAGGAACACTACCCAATCCGTTCTATGAAGCCACAATTACGCTCATACCTAAACCACACAAAGATACATCAAAGAGAACTTCAAACCAATCTCTCTTATGAATATCGATGCAAAAATACTCAATAAAATTCTCGCAAACTGAATCCAAGAACACATCAAAACAATCATCCATCATGATCAAGTAGGCTTTATACCAGGAATGCAGGGATGGTTCAATATACATAAATCCATCAGTGTAATCTACTATATAAACAAACTCCAAGAAAAAAAACCACATGATCATCTCACTAGATGCTGAGAAAGCATTTGACACACTTCAACCTTCATGGTAAAAGTCCTAGAAAGATAGAAATTCAAGGCCCATACCTAAACATAGTAAAAGCAATATACAGCAAACCAGTAGCCAACTTCAAACTAAATGGAGAGAAACGTGAAGCAATCCCACTAAGATCAGGAACCAGACAAGGCTGCCCACTCTCACCTTACCTATTCAATATAGTACTGGAAGTCCTAGCTAGAGCAATTAGATAACAAAAGGAAGTCAAAGGGATACAAATAGGAAAGGAAGAAGTCAAAATATCACTATTTGCAGAAGATATGATACTATACTTAAGTGACCCTAAAACTTCCACCAGAGAACTCCTAAACCTGATAAACAACTTCAGCAAAGTGGCTGGATATAAAATTAACTCAAACAAATCAGTAGCCGCCTTCTACTCGAAGGATAAACAGACTGAGAAAGAAATTAGGGAAATGACACCCTTCACAATATCTTGGAGTGAATCTAACCAAGCAAGTAAAAGATCTGTATGACAAGAACTTCAAGTCTCTGAAGAAAGAAATCGAAGAAGATCTCAGAAGATGGAAAGATCTCCCATGCTCCTGGATTGGCAGGATTACCTTAGCAAAAATGGCCATCTTGCCAAAAGCAATCTACAGATTCAATGCAATCCCCATCAAAATTCCAAATCAATTCTTCATAGAGATAGAGCAATTTACAAATTCATTTGGAATAACAAAAACACCCCCAGGATATCGAGAACTATTCTCAACAATAAAAGAACTTCTGGGGAATCACCATCCCTGACCTAAAGCTGTACTACAGAGCACTAATGAGTAAAAGCTGCATGGTATTGGTACAGAGACAGGCAGGAAGATCAATGGAATAGAATTGAAGACCCAGAAATGAACCCACACACCTATGGTCACTTGATCTTTGACAAAGGAGCTAAAACCATTCAGTGGAAAAAAGCATTTTCAACAAATGGTGCTGGTTCAACTGGAGGTCAGCATGTAGAAGGATGGAAATCAATCCAATATTATCTCCTTGTACAAAGCTCAAGTCCATGTGGATAAAGGACCTTCACATAAAACCAGATACATTGAAACTAATAGAAAAGAAGGTGGGGAAGACCCTCGAATACTTGGGCACAGGGGAAAAGTTCCTAAACAGAACACCAATGGCTTATGCTCTAAGATCAAGAATTGACAAATGGACCTCGTAAAATTGCAAAGCTTCTGTAAGGCAAAGGACACTGTCAATAGGACAAAACGGCAATCAACAGATTGGGAAAAGATCTTTACCAATCCTACATCAGATAGAGAGCTAACATTCAATATATACAAAGAACTCAAGAAATTAGACTCCAGACAACCAAGTAACCCTATTAAAAAATGGGGTACAGAGCTAAACAATTATCAACTGAGGAAAATCAAATGGCCAAGAAGCACCTCAAGAAATGCTCAACATCCTTAGTCATCAGGGAAATGCAAATCAAAATAACCCTGAGATTCCACCTCACACCAGTCAGAATGGCTAAGATCAAAAACTCAGATGATAGCAGATGCTGGCAAGGATGTGGAGAAAGGGAATTTTTTATTATCAGGAGTCTTCCTGTTACATACAGGAAACATGTAGAAATGGAGAGGTGTGATCAGGTGTGAGAAACTCTCCTGCTCTGTTTCCCTTTCTGCTCTGCCCACCGCATATGCTCTGTCCCTGTCCTTATTCCTTATGTTCTCTTAACAAACCTTTGTCTAGCTATGTGATTTCAATCCTGCAACATTTTATTGCAAATTTCAGACAACCCATGCAGGCAAAAATTTCTGGAGAGCTTGCTGTTTTAATTACATCCTTTTAAACAGTTTTTCCCATCTTCTTTTATCATTAGTGATTTTTTAATTTAGGACCTAGTCAATCAAGAAAGACCCTTCACCACAAAATTATGCCCCGGACATGCATGTCTTCTTTTTCTATTGGAAACTGCCTTTTCAAAAATCTTCTTATCAGGCATAGTGGCCCATTTCTGTAATCTCAGTATTGTATAAGCAGAAAGCAGGGGGACCACCAGAAGTTCAAGACTGGCCAGAGCTTCATAGTGAGTTCCAGGCCAGCCTGGGCTACCAAATGAGACATCATCCTAAAAAACAAACAAACAAACAAACAAAAAAATCAAGGAAAATCACACTTCTGTCACAGTACTATTTACAATGCTGCCTTTTCAGAAGGGGTTCCCTGAAATAAAGAAGATGGCCTGGAAGGTGTAGGGTGTGGGGAGTGTTTAGAAGGCAAGTGTGAAGTAGTAGCAAGACACAGTGATGTGTACAAGTGAGAGGAGCAAAACAAGAGCTTTTAAGTAGAAATATTTCATCTACCCTGTAGAGTGCTGTTCATTTTTACGTTGTTAAACTATTTCCTGTTTATTCAGTGTGTGTGTGTGTGTGTGTGTGTGTGTGTAAATCTATCCTTATATTATTAACCCTCCACCTCCTCCTGGACCTCTTCCAGCAATGCTCCTCTCACCTTCATCTTTTCCTTTTCTTCCTCCTCCTCTTCTAAATAACCCACTGTGTCCAGTTAGTTCTGCCTTCTAGAGCATAAGCCACCCCCCGGAAATTAAATGGCTTCCCTCTTCCTCTGGCAACCATTAGTTGTCAGTCACTCCTCAGCGGAGGGTGTAGCTTCATGAGTGTCTCCCCCACCCACGTTGGAGTTATTGACTATTAATTCATGAGTGCAGTGGCCATGTCCCATCTAAGACAGTGTTTTTATAGCAGTCTTCTCCATCCTTCTTCTCCATCCTTCACCCTTCACATTCTTTCCACACCTTCTTCGGTGATGGTCCCTGAGTCTTGATCGAGGGTACAGATATCCCATTAGCGGGAAGCACTCAGCAGTCACTCATTCCTGGGACAGTGACAGTTAGGAGTCTCTAAGAAACTTCTCTGGCAACAGTTGAGAGCGGCACTAACATGGGTCTAAACATAAATATTTAGTAGGCAGTTTGACATGTCTTTAAGAAAACAACAATAGTAGGTCCCCATGTAGGGCCGTTTCCTCACCAGCATGACGTGACCGGGTTTACAGTAGCACCACTCATTCCTGTTTGTGCAAGCTTCTCATAATTTGAAGCAGCAGTTATGTATGTTTTTAGTTTGTGGCTTTCCCAGCCCAGATGATAATCTTGGATTTTGCTTTGAGCTCAGAAGATCAGAATCAAGTTGAAGACGATAACTTATCGAGGTGGCGTGAGGCCGAGGTAGTGAGGCTGAGGTAGTGAGGCCGTCCTGTAATCCCAACACCTGGGAGGCAGAGGTAGTGAGGCCGTCCTATAATCCCAACACTGGGAGGCTGAGGTAGTGAGGCCGTCTCTCTCTCTCTCTTTATCTCTCTCTCTCTCTCTCTCTCTCTCTCTCTCTCTCTCTCTCTCTCTCTCTCTCTCTCTCTCTCTCTCGCACGCGTGCACACACACACATTCCCCATTCCCTCCCCCTGATTTTCATGTAGTTCAATCTGTCCTTGAACTCACCAAGAGCATCTGCGTCTGCCTCTTTAGTGCTAGGGTTAAGTAAGTCACCACCAAGCCAGCTGTAAGCTCTTGTGGAGAAGCTCTAAACTTGGCTAAAACAAAAAGCAAACACAAATCATGCCCGCAATTTTAACACTTGAGAGGAGACAGGATGGTCATCCTGAGGTACATAGCCAACCTGAGGCTGTCTTGTGCTACGTTGAAGCCTAGCTCCATACAACAAGAACAAGAAAGGATAAGTGTCCTGGTGAGCCATAACTCGTAAGTTCAAAGTAGACACATGTACTAGTTAGTATTCAGTTGACATCCAAAGATTATGTTTTCTCAGATAAAGGCACACATTTTTGTGAAGTATTCCACAGTTACTAATTTATCTTCCTATTACAAAGGAGAGAAAAGGTAGTGACTTATTTTAGTCAAGTTCCCAAGACAGCAACTTGTTTTGTGTATCAATAGAGGACATCTTTAGTGTTAAATCTTTAGTTTTAAGGTGATTATGGGATATTTCGTTCAAGTGGGTTGTTAACCAAGAAGTGATACATTGTTCTGTGCTGACTTGAAGCTAAAGTGTTAGTTTTGTGATGAGTGAAAATTGCTAAACGTTTTGGGGGAGGGGTGATGGTGCTTGCCTTTAACTCCGGTGCAGCCAGATCTCTGAGTTCGAGGCCAGCCTGGTATACACAAAGACAGACAGCCAGAGCTACACGGAGAAACCTTGTCTTAGGAAAAATTTTGCTAACATGTGTAGTTATTCTGCATCTTGTATCTTTGCAGGCCTAGTCCAAGTGGACTGTTGTAAAGTAGCTTCAGCTGCTCAGACTGCTGCTTAGTGTCCCTTGTGGTAGCCAAAGTAAAAACTCCTGCTTGTTTATGTGTTATCTCACGCTCAGGCAGGTGACAGTGTTGAGCACGGAGTGCTCTGCCCACCAGCTGGCTTTGGGTCTTGGTTTTAGAGTTTACTCTTCACTTGCTCTTTACTTGATAGCAACAAAGAACAGACACCTATTGTTTTTCAGTTTTAATCTAAAATATTATTCCTGGTTCAAGTGTACAAAGATTAGTAAGCAGAGCCTTTCTAGAGCAGAAGGGCTTCGGGAGGGATTGTTTGGTTTTAAAGCTCTTTCTGCTTTAATAACTGCAAACATAATGTGTGTGATCTGTCTTCCCTCTCAGAGCAAAGCCGGCGAGATGATTTGGAAGCCCTAGGCCATATGTTCATGTACTTCCTTCGAGGCAGCCTACCCTGGCAAGGACTCAAGGTATCCTTGAAAGTGCTTTGTGTCTCCTCAGTTGATAGTAAAAGGGCTGCCTAGTGTGGTGTCTCTAAAAAGCACGAAGGGTTGGCTTCAGAGATGAGAAGCAGGGATTAGTGACATCCATCCACATTGAGAATGGTCACCTGGGCTTTGGCAGCTTGCTCGCCTTCCTGCCTCTGTGTTGGGTTTCCATGCTCCTTCCTTCCCTCCCTCCTCCCAGCCATGCAGTGCCGCTTCTCTCTGTCTGTAGGCGGCCTCCTCCACACCACTACAGAGCAGGAGGAGCGTCCCGCCTGTTGGGAAAGTTTTACAACAAACTGATGACAGCAGCTGCTACGCATTTACCACAAAAGCCAACTGGTTTTTTTCAGGCTTTTAAGGCGAACTGGGAAATATGTGTTAATCCTACATAGGTAAAGGACTCACCTTAACAAAAATAGCCAAAAAAATTGGGCTTATCCTTGCTGTTTGTTTAAATACATTATTGAATAGATAACTTGCAAACTATAGCCATTTCTTGCAAACATAAGTTCTAGTCACTTTTTTTAGGTAGACGCGAGTAAACTCTTAATACAGTTACCAGCATTATAGTTACTCTGTGGCCTTAGGAAGCTTAATCTCCTAACCCTTCCCAAAGCCCTTTACGTAGTCAGATGTAGGGTATATTTTTAGTTGTAATTTATTTCAACATATTAATATGGAAAGAATCTTAATCTGTAATTTGAGGTATCCATATACTTCCTTCCTCCAGGTTGGCAAAATAATCCATTTTCCCACGCATTCTAGGCCAATGTCCTCTCTCTGAGCTACAGCCAGACCCTCCTATTCTCTAAAAAAAACCTTTGTCTTAAATTTTTCTCCTGACAACTCTCATCTATAACCATCCAGTCATGTGTGTGTTTTCATTGATAGTGACATGTTACATATAGCTACACACCGTGCTTGCTGGTCGTGTATACCTTTGTCACTTGCTTGAAGTTCTCATGGATTCTGAGACCCTATTTTGGTGGTAGTAGTGGATTTAGAACCTCTCCAACTTACTTTTCTGTGCTGTTACTTAATTCTGGATGAAGCAGGCTGGTTAGAGCCAAAGGGATCATCCAGGGTCCAGGAGCCTCCTATGTTCTGTCCCTAGGCTGTATTTGGACTGCTCTGAACCACTGACACACATTTACGTGTCAGCAACCCCTATTCTGCAGGTGTCTTTCATTTGTCTGGAGAAGTTTTGTTTGTTGGTTGGTTTCCCTTGTCGGTAACGCTGTCTCCTCAACCCTGAGAATATTACTTAAGGGATTCTTCTCACTTCTTGTTTTTTCCAGTCTTTGGAACTTGACACTAGTTTTTCTGTTTTTTGAAGTAAAAAGATAAATTACTAACTATAGAAAAGTTCACCAAAAGTTGTGACTTCACCTGAGAAAACATACTCTTTGGATGTCAACTGAATAATACATGCATCTACTCTGACCTTTATCAGAAACTGGAACTGACCTTAGAGGGAGAAGGGCTGAATCACTTTGAACTCTTAACTGGCTGTGGGAGTTTTCTAAGCTGCTGCAGTTTTTAAAACACAGCTGCATAACGTTTTTGTTTCCTTATCCTATCTGTACACCTCATCTGAGATGACTCCACGTATTTGCAAGTGAAACTTTCTGGAGCTCAGCAGAGGTTTGTAGGTCTCTAAACACAGCATGGCTTAAAAAATGAGATCCACTAAGAAATCCTACCTGTTTGGATGATAGGAACTGTTGTGGCTGCTAGAGAAATGACTCTGGTTTTAGAGCATGCACTGCTCTTGTGGAGCACCCATGTTCATTTCCTAGCATCTTCCAGTTAACTCACAGCCACTCTGCCTCCAGCTGACGGGAACTGTTTTTGTTTTTTCGAGACAGGGCTGGCCTCCTCAGGCGCATATGCTACGTACAGATACACACATATACACGTAATTGAAAGTAAAATCTTAAAAAGGACTATAACCCTAATGTCTGAAAACATCCTTAAGCCTATTTACTTAGTGTGTTTTACCAGGCAATTTTATTTCTTTATTTTCTACAGGCTGATACATTAAAAGAGAGATATCAAAAAATTGGTGATACCAAAAGGAATACTCCCATTGAAGCTCTCTGTGAGAACTTCCCAGGTAGGATGCCACAAAGATAATATACAGGCAGTGTGACTGACACGTCAAAGTAGGTGATGTCACAGTATCTGTAAATACTAGTAGGTAGTGATTGGCCAGATCATTTAAATTTATTTCTATTATTATTCAGCCTAAGGAAAGTATCACTTTGATCTGATCTATAAAGAAAATATTGCTGGCAGATAATCTGTATAGATATCTCTGTGTGGCTCAGAGATGACTTAACCTTTGGGAAGACGTTCAGTTAACAGGAATGGCTTTTTATCTCTTTCTTAACAGAGGAGATGGCAACCTACCTTCGATATGTCAGGAGATTAGACTTCTTTGAAAAACCCGATTATGAGTATTTACGGACCCTCTTCACAGATCTGTTTGAACGGAAAGGCTATACCTTTGACTATGCCTATGATTGGGTTGGAAGGCCTATTGTAAGTATTCTTTAAAAAAATAAATACCACCCCATCTTTTTACTTCCCAGTCCTTCTGCTTGAATCTTTGAGGGGAAATTGCTTGCACTTAACAGTCATTTCCAAATAATACCATAGGTTGCCGTTCCTAGACCATTGAGTTATATGGTTTTTGGATTATGACTTGTGGGGGCTGGAAGGGCGGCTCAGCAGGTAAGAGCACTTGCTGTTTTCACAGAGCTGTCCAGAATCCACATGGCACCTAATAACCATCTGTAACTCCAGGTCAAGGGGATCCAGTGCCTTCTTCTGTTCTGTGTGCACCAGGCATGCATACGGTGTGCATAACACATATTTAGGCAGCACTTAGACACATCAAATAAAAATGACTCTTTGAAGAGTATAATGTGCACCCGAGGATACTGGAACTTAAACTTGTCTTTTACACTTTGTTTGAATGATTCACAACGTAGCACCTTCTGTGCTATAGGAGAACTTGGTTTCTGTAGGAAGAGAACCCTTCCAGACCGTAGGAAACCTGGGCTTACTGTTCTGGCCAGGAGTCCACAGCAGCAGTGCCTGTGTTAACAGAAAATGCTATAGAATTGGGTCGTTTTTTGGCGGGGAGGGGGTGTTTTTTTTCTTCCTAAGGTAGCCTGTTCTCAAATGGATGATTGAGGGCCAGACTACCTTCCCTTCTGCAGATAACCGCACATGGGAAAACAGGATGACATGAAAGAAAAACAGTGCAGGCTGGAAAGATGGCTTAGTGGTTAAGAGCACTGATTGCTCTCCCAGATGACATAGGTTCAATTCCCAGCACCTGCCTGGCAGCTCACAACTGTCTGTAGCTCCAGTTCTAAAGAATCCAACACTCTTCTGGCCTCCTCAAGCATTGCAAGCTTGTGGTGCACACACATGTCAGACACCCGTACACATAAAAATAAATTTAAAAATTTGGGGGGTACCTCTTTTATTGTTGTTGTTATTAGTCTTTAAATCTTTTTTACAATCTAGTTATCCCCTCCAACAGTTCCTCTTCCCATTCTTCCTCCCCCCTGACTCCAAAAGGATGTCCCCACCCCACCCCACCCAACCCACACCTCCAGGCCTCCCCACTCTCTGGGGCCTCAAGTCTGTCGAGGGTTAGGTGCATCTTCTCTCACTGAGACCAGACCAGGCTGACCTCTGCTGTATATGTGCTGAGGGCTTTGAGCCAGCTAGTGTTTGCTGCCTGGCTGATGGCTCAGTGTCTGAGAGATCTCAGCAGTCTGGGTTAGTTGAAATTGCTGGTCGTCCTGTGGGGTCGCCCTCCTCCTCAACTTCTTTCAGCCTTTTCCTAATTCAACCATGGGGGTCCCGAACTTTAGTCTATTGGATGGGTGTAAGTATCTGTGTTTTTCTCAGTCAGCTGCTTGTGGGGCCTCGGAGGGCAGCCATGCTAGGCTTCTGTCTGTAAGCACACCATAGCCTCAGTAATAGTGTCAGGCCTTAGAGCCTCCTGTTGAGATGGATCCCAAGTTGGGCCGGTCACTGGATCTCCTTTCCCTCAGTCTCTTCTCCATTTTTGTCCTTGCAGTTCTTTTAGACAGGAACAATTGTGGGTCAGAGTTTTTGACTGTGGAATGGCAACTCCATCCCTCCACTTGATGCCCTGTCTTTCTACTGGAGGTAGATCTACAAGTTCCCTCTCCCCTCTGTTGGGCATTTCATCTAAGGTCCCTCCCTTTGAGTCCTGAGAGTCTCTTACCTCCCAGAGCTCTTGCACCTTCTAGAGGGTGCCCCCACCTCCTACGCTTGCATATTCCCATTTATTCTGCTAGTCCTCGGGGCTTCACTCCTGTCCTCCCTTCCCACTACCTGATCATGTTCCCCTTTTCCCTCCCCTCTCTCACCCAGATCCCTCTCTCCCTCTGCCACCTCCCCCCCCCCCCCCCGCCTGATTGCTAGTCTATAAGAATTATTATGTTGCTGCCCTTTGCAGAGCTGTTTCATCAGACTTACTTTCTCTATTTACCATTTTGGGGAGCTCTGTAGACCAGGCTGGCCTCTCCCTCAAGTGCTGGGTTTAGTGATGTGTCCCCCACACCACACCGCCCTTGACCTTTACTTTCATTTTTCTAGCCTACTCCTGTAGGATCAGTTCATGTAGATTCTGGTGCATCTGCAATAACTCGAGAAAGCCACACACACAGGGATCGACCGTCACAACAACAACCTCTTAGAAATCAGGTATGTGTTAGTTTTTAGTTGTTTTTAACATCCCCCTTCTCTATAGCTAAAACCCAGATGTGGAATTCAGAAAAAAATAACTGATTTAGTATGACATTGGAACGACTGTCAGAGTAGGAGTAAATGCACCGAGAAGAGAGAGGCACATAACTAAAGAATCTGCGCCTGAGCTGGGTAGTAATTGTGCACGCCTTTGATCCCATTACTCAGGAGGCAGAGGCACACAGATCTCTGTGAGTTCAAGGTCAGCCTGGTCTTCAGAGTGAGTTCCAGGACAACTAGGTGCTACACAGAGAAACCGTGTTCAGAGAGAGAGAGAGAGAGAGAGAGAAAGAGAAAAGAAAGTGGGCCTGACCGTGCAGGAATATGTCATTGGCTTTTAATGTCAGCATTAGGTAGAAGCAGAACAGATTTCCCGTCTACACCCACAAAAAAAGAAAGAAGAACAGACTCTGGGCCTTAGGGACTATTCTGATTTTCAGGAGATCTGATCATTAACTGTGAATTAGGATCTAAGATCTGAAGGACTGCTGGGCATGCAGACAGACCACTTGCTATGCTCAAGGTCCTTTCTGCAGTTGGAGCTTGTGCCATTTGTACTTTTGTTTACTGATAAGAAGGATGGGGATTGTCTTTTAAGCTGACCTGGTATAAAATGCAACCTGTGCACAGATACCCAGGTTGATTTGGAAATTGTATTAAGATGCCTTAAAGGCATCAGGTGTAGAGAGTGTTTTCCTGGTATGTACAAGGCCATGGTTCAGGGTCTGGCACAGCCACCAAAAAAAGGTGTTTAGAGCCCAATATGACGGGACGTGTTTTTAAACACAGTACTTTTAAATTAAGATTGCTACAAGTAGAGACCAGTGTAGACTATATAGCAGTAGTCTTGTCTCAAAAAGCCAAAATAAATAAGTAAATAAGTAAGTCTTCACACTTTCCTCCCCGAGGAAGGGAAAGTGAGAAAATCAATGAGAAGCAGTGGTACAAAATAGTAACAGAAGTAGTGTTGGGAATTCTGAGTGATGTTTTCTGAAACAGTCTATAATGAGGTTTCAGTTTTATAATAAACAAAATGTATAGAGAGCCATGGGGTAGTGGCTGCATGCCTTTAGGCACGGTGCTTTGAAGGCAGATCTCTGCGTCCACGGCCGGCCTGGTCTACAGAGTGAGTTCCAAGACAGCCAGGGCTACACAGAGAAACTCTGTCTCAAAAAACCAAGGGAGAAAAAATAAAAAGAAGAATGTATAGAAAGAGAAAAGAGATAAAAGTGAAACCATAGTTATTGTATCTTTGCCCATTTTTTAGTAATGGTTTAAATTAGTGTATGACATAATGACTTTCATTAAGACAGGTCTGTACATGCGCTTGGTTGTGCTTTGTTCAGCTGCCCCTGTCACCCACTTTTCCTCCTCTTCTCTTCCAGTTTCTGTTTTCACACAAATACCCACTGTTTTTAAACTTAAGATTGTCCTTGTGAGAGAAAATGGGACAATTTTGTCTCCTGCCGCCATTGCCCTGTCCTGTTCCTCCCTTCAGTAGTCAGTCTCCTTATTTGTTCCCACTTTCATGTTCATGTTTCATGCTGTGGCTTGTCAGGGGCAGCACTGGCTGGCAGACCTAATGGCCTCAGGGATAAGCAGAGAGCTCTTGTTTCCAAAGATCTGACAAATAGATAAGCCATGTAACCAGGTACCTGTAACTCAAGGCACAGTAGAGAAGAAATAAAAAGTAAGACCTCTTGGGATTGGTTTGTTTGGGTTTTTTGTTTGTTTGTTTGTTTGTGACACGGTCTGTGTAGACAAGACCCGACTTAAACACACAGAGATCTGCTGAGCGCTGGGATTAAAGACATGGTCCACCATGCGCAGTCTCATTGGGAATCAGAAGGAAACATTTCTTCTAGCATGACATTGTTTCACAGGGAGGGGAAAAGCTGCAATCGGAATGTTCTTGGAAGAAGTAGAGATGAACAAGATAGTGTAAGCAGAAAGAGCATGACCGACAATGTTGTGTATCTAATAAAGAAGCCCCAGGGATTGAGGCTACAAAAGTAGGAAGTCTCCAAAATGCTGGGATTAACTTGGGCAGGTTAGTGGGCTGTAAAACAGGAGGCTGATGATGAGGAAATTCAATTTAAACCTTTTTTTTTTTTTTTTTAACTTGGCCGTTGATACTAAGACCAATGAGAAGGCGGTAGATGTTTGAAGGAGAGATAGCGAGATAGCTCAAACGCTGAAGTACAAATGCAAGGACATGTTTTGTGATGCTGAGCTGTTAGTGGCATTTATAATCTCAGGCAGGCAGGACAGGTAGAGCCGAGGGTCCTTCGTGCTCACTGATCAGCCAGCTGGTGGAAACCATCAGGTCCCAGTGAGAGACATGTCTCAAAAAGCAAGACAGCTGACTCCTGAGGCCATGCCCTCAAAGATCGTCCTCCTGCATCCACTAGTACACATACATGTACCTGTGCTCATATAAACACAAGCACCATAAACACAAAACATTTCAACCCTGACCTGTACATCTGGATTAGATGTAGAGCACCTGTTCAGGCCATTCACAGTCTTGTGTTCAGTCATCCACATACATGTGAGTATAAGTGTCCATTTCCACCCTCTACTTTCTATTCTGTTTACATTATTTTTTTATTTACTCTTTGTTCTAGAGATCAACCTGAGGACCTTAGACAAGTTTGCTACTAGTGAGCTACATTCTTAGTGCAAGCCCTGTTTTTTTCCTTTTCATTTTTATGTGATTTAAAACAAATGCAAAAACAACTTTTATGGAGAGGAGTTATAGCTCAGTTGGTAAAGTGTTTGCCCTGCAAGTACGAGAACCTGAGTAGTATCCCCAGGACACATGTGAAGAGCATACAGAGCCTATGTGGGAAAAAGCAGAAGACTGTTAATGAGGAAAGATGACCCAGTAATTAGGAGTACTTGCTGCACTTCCAGAGGACCCAAGTCGGGTTCCTTAAAACAAAACAAAACAGAAAACCTGGGCATGGTAGCAGGCACACACCTGTAATCCCAGAAGTGTGGAGACTAAGACAAGCAGTTCCCTGGGGCTCACTAAGCAGCCAGCCTCTCCTACATGATGAGTTCCAGGCCACTGAGAGACCTTCTCCCATTAATAAATATAGGAAAGAAAGAAAGAGAGAGAGAGAGAGAGAGAGAGAGAGAGAGAGAGAGAGAGAGAGAGAGAGAGACACACAGACGGGGAGGGAGGCCACTGAGAGACCTTCTCAAGTAAATAAATAAATAAATAAATAAATAAATAAATAAATAAAGTGGATGGCCACTGGGGAACAACACCAAGGTTGACCTCTGGCCACATGTATATGTGTACATAAATGTTTACACATGCACACACCTAACAAAACAAGCAGAATAAAACCATAATTTATGGGAGAAGTAATGTTTTGTGTATATATCATAAAACCCTAAAGAATGCTAACTGGCCAGTAAATGGACTTTTTAAATGTTTTATTGGCATGTATTAGTTATGCATGATGATTGGTTTCATTGTGACTTTTTATGTGTTAATATAATGTGTTTTGTTCACATTTATCACTCATCACCCTCTCCCTCCCTCTGCTCTCCCGCTGATCCTTTCCTCTTCTCAACTAGTTTCTCTTCTTTCATACTGCACTTTCAAAGATGTACTTACTTTATATGTGTGTATGTATGTATGCATGTATGCGTGCGTGAGCTTGGGTAATATATAAAATATGTATATGCACACACATACACAATACACACACATCATGTATGTGCAGATGCAGGAGACAAGAGCATTAGTTCCCCCTGAATTGGAGTGACAGGCAATTGTGAGCTGTCCAATGTGAGTGCTGAACCCTTGGGACCTCTGGAGGAGCAGCAAGTGCTCTAACTGCTGAGCCATCTCTCCAATCCCCTTCAGATATTTTAAGTATTTAAATCTTGGGAAGCTGAACACTGTTGTGGCACACACCTGAAGCAGGGGCATCATGAGTTTGAGGCCAACCTGGAGTTACATAATGAGACCTAATTCTACATAATAGCTTAAGAAGTTGAATAGTCTATTTAAACTTTATTAAATTAGTTGTATATCTTCTAATGTTAGAAAAACATTGAATCAATTGTCTAGCCATCTGATAATGTCACTGGGTTTATAACATGGTATAATTTGTTATTTACTGCAGTCTTATTTTGGAAAACTTACCATTTGAATATCTATCAACAGAAATTATTGGAAGGGAAACATCAACGCAGTGCATTCTCTAATCCCAGCCACACAGGTCACTGGTGGGGTGATGGTATGCCAGTTCAAGATCAACCTAAGCAACTTAACAAAACCCCGCAGGGAAGGAATATTTATAATAGTTTCAACTCTCTTGTGGTGCTGTTAACATGAAACCCAAACCCCACTTGTAGAAATTACATAGCAAGCAAGTCACTACAGCTACCTTCTTATTGAGCCTCCTCATCCCCCAAAGGAAATAACAGCAAATCTGACAAGAATCTTTTACAGTACTGCCATTATCTATGTGACCTAACAGTCTGTTAATAATGACAAGTAAATTGTAGCTTTATAGGAAATGTCTGTTAAGTCACTTATCAATGAACTTTAAACAGTTCTTATCAGTGAAATCCTTAGAGGGAAATCGTATGGAGCCTTAAGCTGTAGAATACACATTTATAGTCACCAGCATTTCTGAGATAAGTTCCTTACCTAGTGTCCATGTAGAGGAGCAATGCTCTATCCCAACCCCTGCTGTTACAGATATTAGCAGCTATCAAAACTTTAATTACTGACTCTTCATTACTTCCTCTCAAACTGCTCATTTTTCACCTTTTAAAGCTTTAGGACTGTTGTCCAGCTGTGAGACCTGATGGCAGTACCTCCTCAGCCATCTGGCTCAGGGCAGAAGGTACCTAATACAGACTACAGAACAAAAAGTCACACATAAGTGAGGGCAGACTAGTATGAGACCTTAAACAACAAACAGGTAAAGAAGACATGAGGACAGCCTGAATGGCAGCAAAAATATAAACAGTATGAAGAGTTTTAACTTTTTTGAGATCCTATTTTTGCTGAATAAATATCTGCCTTTTGCTTTCTAAAATGAAAGTAAATTAGTAAATTGTTTCTAATTCCAAATTAAATACTATAGGCTCCAGGAATCAGAAGCTTTATGTTTGCTTACTTGTTCCTAGCATGTGAGTCTTCTTTAAAAAGATATTTTGGGGGCTAAAGAGGGGCTTCAGTGGTGAACATCACTGGCTGCTCTGCCAAAAGTCCTAGATTCAGTTTCCAGGATCCACATGGTGACTCCCAACCATTTGTAACTCCAGTTCCAGCATGTCTACCACCTTCTGATCTTCATAGGCACATGGTACACATACACACATGTAGGCAAAACACTCATACATATAAAACAAATCTTCGCCGGGCGGTGGTGGTGCACGCCTTTAATCCCAGCACTTGGGAGGCAGAGGCAGGCGGATTGCTGAGTTCGAGGCCAGCCTGGTCTACAGAGTGAGTTCCAGGACAGCCAGGGCTACACAGAGAAACCCTGTCTCAAAAAACCAAAATAAATAAATAAATAAATAAATAAATAAGTAAATAAATAATAAAAAAATAAACAAATCTACAAACACTTTTAGTAAGTAAAATATTTTTAAAACTTAAAACTACTTTTGCCCATTCATTTAGATATGAAAGCATATTCCAGCCACTATTCATCTTAGTAAATCTCTTGTTAGTTAGATATGGTGTTTCATGCCTATAATCTCAACACTTGAAGAATTGGTATGAATTTCATACCAATCAGGGTTACCAGAATAAGACAGACCCTGGTCTCAAAAAATGGAGGAGGAGGAGGGATGTCGAAAGAAGAAAAAGTAAGTCTTATGGACATTAAACTTGAGAGTAGTAAGCTACCTGCCCATTTAAGGAAGTGACACTTTCTTGGTTCCTCATGGGAAGACTTTTATCTGCTTAGTTATTTAATCAATGAGATTATGACTGTTTGCTCAGTATCTTTTAACTTTTGGAATCTGACCTGCTTAGTGGCTGCTAAAATCACATTAATGTGGAAGCTGAAAGGTGACTCCCAGCTTTTGGTTGGCTCCCTCTCTACTCTTGGTCAGTACAGGTTTTCTTTCAGCTGATGTGTTGGTTCATTAGTGGAAATGAATGCTGTCACAGAACTATTTCTCAGTGCTTTGCAGCAGTTGTTAATGTCAACTTCCATACAGAAACCCCGAAGGAACATTAATGTACTGGATTTTGTTGTTGTTTTCTGTTGCTTTACCTTTCCTTCCATATCTTGCTGTCATGCTTCCTAATGCCTAAGCAGACTGCATCATCAGAGCGCAGAGGAGAGTGGGAAATCCAGCCCAGCCGGCAGACCAATACCTCATACCTGACGTCTCACTTGGCCGCAGACCGCCATGGGGGTTCAGTACAGGTACCTACTGTCTTCCTGGTCTTCTTAGCCTGGCTAGTAGAACGTTGGCTTGCTCTTGCAGTTTGGGCTCCATTCAAATGAATGCTTACAGCGGGGGTGAGTTGCTTCTGTTTAACTGATTATCTCAGTGCTGATTTTCTCTCTATGTAGACCTTGGTAAAAACCATTTTGGGGGATAACTGCTACTTTTTTTGTCATTGACTTAAGAGCATCTATGTGATTTCTGCATTGATTAACCTGCCCTACAATCTTGGTCTACTCATGATCTGCAGAATAGCATCAAGGTAAAAGTGTGTCAGTATCTAAGTTGTGAAGTCCAGAAACTTGAAAGTGGAGCCTTCTAGTACTAGAGGTCTGCATGTGTAGCTCAGCTGATGGTGATAGATTATTTAGCACCTAATAGCCTGCCAATATTGATTGCAGGGATTTCCCGAGTGGATACCCAAGAAGTTGAACTGTTTCCTTTTTTCTCTCTGGAATAAATTTGGTCTTGGAAATTGTTTCTGTTTTTATTTAGGCTAGCCTGAATTTTTCTTCTCTTTGTAGTACCAGGAACATCTTCGGTCTCATCAGTTTTCTTATATATAACTTTTAAAGTCATAACCAGAAAAAAAAATACAGCTGAATATTTTTCTCATGCTGATGACCTACTAGTAGAACCATAGAAATAAACTTCCTTCATGTGAATAAACCTTAATAGGCCTGATCTTCTAGAATATGCTTTTATAAGAAAGGACTCACTGATAGTCTCTTTATTCATAGGAAGTGAACACACATTTAGCCCTATAGAGTACTTCATAGAAACATGAATGTAGAATAATGAATTGACACAGATTTGCTTTTATCTCTTCCTGAAGCAGTGGTAAAGGAGTGTGATGGCACAGGCAGGATCGAGTCCAGCCTGGTCTGAACATTGTGTAACAAGCCAGCCAAGACTACATAGAGAGACCTTGTCTCAAAAAAATAAAAAGATAAAATAATTGTTTAGAGGTACAAGTCCATAGAAAGGTGAAGAAAACGGTAATGGCAACAAAACATTGGAAGTTGAAAAGCAGATTAAATAATAATTAATCAAATTTTAAAAATTGAAACAGTCTATTCACCCTGGCATTCCTCAAAAGCCTCAAGAATTGGCTTTTAAGTTGAGGAGTAAAACAAGCAGGGCATATGCTAAAAAAGATTGGTTGAGGGCTGGAGAGATGGCTCAGTGGTTAAGAGCGCCGGCTGCTCTTCCAGAGGACCCAGGTTCAATTCCCAGCACCCACATGGTAGGAAGCTCACAACTGTGTGTAGCTCTAGTTCCAGAGGATCTGATGCCCTCATGAAGACCTACATGTAGGTAAACACCAATGCACATAAAATAAAAATAAATAAGCAAACAGCAACAACAAAAAATAGTTGAAAGTCTAAGAAGGCAGAGATCCTGCATGTTGTTTCTTCACCAGAGACCAAATCTCTATTTGGAGAGGGGAAGTGGGGGTCAGTCCATCCCATCTGATTCTGTATTTGCTCCCACACCTACCTTCCTACCCTCCCCAACAAGTCTCACCTTGTTTCAGGGGCAGCATCAGCCAGGACCTGAGACAGTCTTGATAATTGAAGACATGACATTCTGTGACAAACAGGTGGCTGGCGTATTGTTTAGCTATGATACTTCACACCAGAAATGCTGAGTGGCCAATACTGAAATAAAAAACTCAGTGGCAGAGCTGGAGAGACGCTCAGCAGTCAGCAGTGCTTGTTGCCTTTGCAAAGAACCCAGATTTGGTTCCCAGCACCCACATGACAACTCAGAACCATCTGTAACTCCAGTTTTAGGATCTAACACCCTCTTCTGCTTCCATAGGCACGAGGTGCACACGTGATGCCCAGACATACAAATAATACAAAAGAAACTGACCCACTGTCCTAGTTTGTTTTCTTTGATAAACACCATGACCTGAAACTTGGGGAGAGAAAAGGGTTTATTTCTCTTTCATCTTAGTCTCTGAGGGAGGCAGGAACTATAAAGCAGAGAGAGACCATGAACAAACATCGTGTACTGTCTGGCTTGCTCAGTGTGCTTTTTTTGTACAACCCAGGATGACCTGCCCACCGTGACCTGGGCCTTCCCACAGCAGTCAGTCAAGTTGAGGCTCTCTTGCCAGATCACTCCTTGCTTGTGTCAAGTTGACAAAAAATTAACTGGCATACCAGTACTGGACAGATACACATAAATATTTAAAAACATACATTTTTGTAAGATGTTTTTATTAGTATAAATTACATAGAATTGGCTTTATTGTGATATTTTTATATGTTATATAATGATTCACCACCCATAACCCTCTGTATTTCTCTTACTCTGCAGACCCCTTATTAACAATTACTCTAGTGCTCTTACTCTTCAGTGTGTGTGTGTGTGTGTGCACACGCGTGCTCGCGCGCGTGTACACCAGTGAATTTAATTACAACTACTTACAGGAGCACGGGCAATTGACTGTTGCCTACAACACTGAAAGCAGTGTCTCTTCCCACACCACATTGTCTATTAATCCTCAAGGATGGATGGAGGCTTCTGCATCCACTACTTCTGATAGGAACAGATAATCAAGTGTTATCAGGCACCTGAAGAAAACTTTAATTAGAAAGGAACCAAAAGCAAACTACAGCAGAAGAACAGTCTCTGCCGGGCAGTGGTGGCTCACGTCTTCAATTCCAGCACTTGAAGGCAGAGCAGGTGGATTTCTGAGTTTGAGGCCAGCCTGGTCTACAGAGTGAGTTCCAGGACAGCCAGGGCTACACAGAGAAACCCTGTCTGGGGGAGGGGGCAATATTTTAAAGAAAAAGAGATCAGAGCTGGAGAAGTGACTTGGTAGTTAGGAACACTTCCTGCTACTCTGGAGGACCTAGGTTCAAATCCCATCGCCAACGTGACAGCCCACGACTGTTTGTATCTCCAGTTCAAGAGGATCTAATGACCTCTTCTGAAACAGAACATACTTAGTCCACAGATGTATATGCAGATGAAGTACCCATATCCATAAATAAAATAAAAATTTTGGAAACAGAGCTCTTAGAAATTAAGACAAATTGAGGGGTTGGGTCACACCTTTAATCCCAGCATTAGGAGACAGCAGCCTGTGGTCTCTGTGAGTTCAAGGCCAGCCTGGCTTATAGAGCAAGATCCAGGACAGCCAGGGGTAAAACCATGTCTTGAAAAACCAGAGAGACGAAGGAAGAGGAGGAGAGATTGATTAAAACAATACAATTTAAAATCCAGTCAGATTGGAATATAAAATTAAGAAAGTATGGGGGCTGGAGAGATGGCTCAGTGGTTAAGAGCACTGACTGCTCTTCTAGAGGACCTGAGTTCAATTCCCAGCAACCACATGGTGGCTCACAACCATCTGTAATGGGATCTGATGACCTCTTCTGATGTTGTCTGAAGACAGCTACAGTTTTCTCACATTCATAAAATAAATAAATACATCTTTAAAAATAAAACTAGAGCAAAAAAGAAATATACAAAAAAAATTTGAAGAAAAGCCGAGGAACATTCCAGATCTTGTTAATGGATGATAGAACCACACCATGGTTTATTCTCGTGAGACTAGAACACTAACGACAAAAACAAAAGCTTCAAGCTTCCAGAAAGTCACAAAGAAAGAATCAGGAATTAATCTTGTGGGTTTAGATTTCTAAATAAGAGTAGAAGCCAGAAATTAGTGAAAACTATCTCCAAAAATCTGAGGAATGATTTCCAACCTAGAATTCTTTACTCAGCCAAACTACCAGTCATATGTGAATAGCAAAAAGATAGTTTTTGAAACTCAGTATTCTTGGAGACAGCAAGATAGCTCAACAGTTAAAGGGACCACCAAGGTTTGATGACTTGTTCTCAGAAAGAGAGAACTGACTCCTAAAAATTGTCTCCAAACTTCCACATATTTGCAGAGTCTTACCCTCATAGAAAGTACACACATAACATATGTTTTTAAGAGAGAAAGTACTTAGAAGGAAAGTAAGGCCACTGAGAAGACGAGTGTGGAATTTTTTTTTTTTTTGGTTTTTCGAGACAGGGTTTCTCTGTGTAGCCCTGGCTGTCCTGGAACTCACTCTGTAGACCAGGCTGGCCTCGAACTCAGAAATCCACCTGTCTCACCTGTCTCTGCCTCCCAAGTGCTGGGATTAAAGGCGTGCGCCACCACCGCCCGGTGAGTGTGGACTTTTAAAGACTGTTGCCATGACCCTAGTTTGTTGTTTTGTTTTAACCAACTTAAAATTTCTATGCTTTATAAACCTTTTCGTATGAATCCACACAGGATGTATGTTATCAATATGTGTGAAAATAAGAAAGAAGCATATATTGGACTTAGGGATCAAGACATCCAACCCAACAAAGAAAAGAGACTCACCAGTATAATGAAAAGTTATCGATGCCTTGGGTGACACCTGTTGCCAGTACAGAAACCTAGAGTCATGAGTTTGGGGAGCTATATCATCAAAATGATGAAAATCTAGGATACTGTGATATGTCATAATATTTAAGTAGGTGGCAGACCTAGCTCAGTGTATTCTGCTTGTCTAGCATGTTAATAATTTTGGGTTCAGTCACAGGTACTGCAATAAATAATGAATGAATGAGCAAATTAGACTTTGGACATAATTAATCATTTGATATAGTAATTAAGTTAGTATATAAAATTGTTTTTTTAACTTGTTTACAATTATGTTTTAGAAATTGTGTGTCTATATGTATATATATCACATATTAGTGTGCCCAGAGAGGACAGAAAAGGGCTCAAGATCCCCTCGAATTAAATGCAGCTTTGAGCTACTAGACATGGGTGGGCGCTCAGGACTGAAATCAGGTCCTTAGGAGGAGCAGCAAGTGCTCTTAACTGCTGCACTCTCTCTCCAGACAAACTTCGGGTTTTTGAGACAGAAGTGAATATAGTCCTGTCTGGCCTTGTACTTATTATGAAGCCAAGACTATCTTTGACCCCCTAATTTTCCCACATCCACATCTTGCATAATGCAATTACAGACATATGCTACCACACTTGGCCAAGCATATGCTTTCTAGTACAACAGATGTCCATGTGTTTTCTTTGTTTTTTTTTTTGTTGGCTTTCTTGTTTTCTGTTTAGCAGACAGGATCTCACTATAGTTCTGGCTGTCGTGATCTCACTGTGTAGACCAGATTGTCCTGGAACACACAGAGATCTGCTTGTCCACCACACCTGCCTCCTGAGTGCTAAGATTAAAGGCATTGACCACTATGCCTGCTTTGGTTTTCTTTTTTTTCCCTAATGCAGGATCTCTCTGTGTTTTCCACACTAGCCTTCAGGTTGCAGTCATCTGACCTCAGCCTTGAGCACTGGCATTGCTGAGGTGCACTACTGATGTCTGCATTATTTCACTCTGCAGAGGTGTCTGGTGAAGTCATGTTGTATGTAACCTGTATACTCTGTGACATCATCTCTCTCTGAGGGCAAATTGCCAAGATGAAGAGCATTTGTCTTATTTAAGTTTGAACATTCTGGTTCCAACCAATTTAGTGAGCAGAACACCATAGTTTTCATCTTTCTAATATTTCCACAGATCTTCTGCTTGTACAGGCCTAAGTTCCAGAAGACAAAACACAAAAGTGTTCTTCCAAAAGATTACTTTGAAGTTGTTCAAATTAAAGTATATTGGCAAGTTTTAGACATCTCTATAACCAAATAAGGGCAGCGT
This sequence comes from Arvicanthis niloticus, assembly GCF_011762505.2. NCBI lineage: Eukaryota > Metazoa > Chordata > Mammalia > Rodentia > Muridae > Arvicanthis > Arvicanthis niloticus. The sequence continues at coordinate 38,391,448 of NC_133434.1, forward strand.
GACTTGAGAATTAACAGCCGAAGCCGGGCGGTGGTGGCGCACGCCTTTAATCCCAGCACTTGGGAGGCAGAGGCAGGTGGATTTCTGAGTTGGAGGCCAGCCTGGTCTACAGAGTGAGTTCCAGGACAGCCAGGACTACACAGAGAAACCCTGTCTCGAGAAACCAAAATAAAAAAAAAAAAAAAAAAAAAGAACAGCCGAGGCTGGTGGAGAGTTGGCTCAGTGGTTAAGAGCAGTGGCTCAGACAACCCAGGTTCAATCATCAGAACCCACATGGCAACTCAGAACTGTCTCCATCTCCAGTTGCAGAGCATCTAAAACATCATATACAAGCATGTAGAACACCGTTATACATCAAATCAGTTTTAAAAAAGAGCAGCTGAAGCATCAATCACTTTAGTACCTAATATCTTTCCTCAGTGACTTTTTAAAGATTTATTTCATTTTCTTTTTGAGTACACTGTAACTGTCTTCAGACACACCAAAAGAGGATATCAGATCCATAACAGATGGTTGTGAGCCACCATGTGGTTGCTGGGAACTGAACTCAGAACCTCTGGAAGAGCAGTCAGGGCTCCTAAGCAATGGGACATCTCTCCAGCCCCCTCAGTGATATTTTGAAAACTAGGTATTATTATTCAATTTTGTGAGATTTCTACAAGGGATATTAGCAATAGTATGTGTGTATGTGTGTATGTGTGTGTGTGTATGAATATATGTCTATATGTATACATATATATTGAATATGTGTTTATATATTCATTCATATATATATGAATAGTACATTTTCTTGGTTTTCCTCATAGATAGTCTTACCTGGTTTTGTATAGCCTAAAAAACAATGTTGTGACTAAAGGTAATATGGTTACAGCAAAATAAATCCAGGCCTCTGGAAGAGCAGTTAGTGCTCTTACTGCTCAGCCATCTCTCCAGCCCCTACAAGGAAATATTTTAAGATGACTGCTTTCATAGTGTGAGCCAGTTACCAATGTTAACAGTAGTTTATGATAGAACATATGTCCACAGGAATTGTAGGAGAACTGAAGCAATCTACAGAATGAGGTTCTCAATCAAGTTAACCTTCTCTGCCTTTCTTATGTGCTGGGCTTCCTCTAACTTCTATTTTGAAATTTTCAAGTCTACAGAAAAGTTGGGAATACCCTTAACGTAGATTAACAATTTGTTACGGTTCTGCCGCATTTACTGTAGTTTTCTGTGCTTGCATGTGTGTGTATGTCTGCCTGTGTACGTATTTGCTTTTCAGGCCTTTTGAAAGTTAGGACAGTATATTTTAGCTCCATACACTTCCACCTACAGCTTCTCAGAACAAAGATATGCTTTCATGTAAGCAGTGACAACTTTGTTTTCTCCAAGAAAATAATCTGACAATACCTAACAACCCAAATTCTGGTTGTCCTTAAAATTTTATAGTATTCAGAATCTAACCAAGAGTCCTGCACTCCATTGGTTGTTTACCTCGTCCATCTCTTTCAATCCTTTCATCTTTCCCTGTTTTGTTTGTTTATTTTGGTTGTTTTGTCGATCTTACTCTGTAGCCTAGGCTAACCCACATCTCACTGTTTAACCCAAGCTAGCCTCCAACTCATATCAATCCTCCTGTTTTAGCCTCCTGAGTCCTAGTAATATTAGGTGTTTCCCACCCTGCATAACTCCTTAGTCTCCTTGTTCCTCTGCATGAATGTAAGGGCACCACATGTGTGCCTGGTGCTCTCAAGGTTAGAAGACGTCAAATGCCCTGGAACTGGAGTTATGGATGCATGTGTCCTCATTATAGACACCAGGAACTGAACCTAAATCCTCTGCAAATACTACTGAGTCATCTCTCCATCCCTTTAATCCCTCTAAATCAGTATCAGTCCCCAGGGATTTTTTAAGGTCTTTTTAATATGGTTCTTTTTGAAAAGTCCAAGTCAGCTGTCTTATACAATTCTGGGTTTGTCCAATTTTTGAAATTGTGACTAGATTCAGAAGAAACCTGTTTTCAGAGAGAGGAAAATACTGTGTTGTATACTATCCATAAGGTTAGGCTGTCCACTAATCAGAGATACTAAATTTGATCACTAGCAGAAAATTGAGTCTTCCTCAGGTAAGTCCAGGTTTAATGTAGGCTCCTCCTTTCCCCATTACCATATTTTATTATTGTGATTTTCTCCATCATGTCTTACTAACTAGAGAAAAGTTGGGCATGATGTTCCAGACCTGTCATAACCTACCTCTATGGATACTGAGTCAGGAGCAGTGTGAGAAATTTATATAGTACTATAAGTTTATATAGGTTAGGATACATATATAGTGGGTACCATGCCAGGTCGACAGCATAAGATTCTTGTCTCAAAAATAGTAGGTAGATTCTCTTAGTCTGTCCCCAAAGTAGTGGACATTTCCTTCCACTTTCCTTTTTAGGTTAATTTAGGAAATCTTGGAAGATTAGCTGCTAGAAAAAAAAAAAAAAAACAAACAAACCTCTGGCTTGAGGCAAATAAGAGTATCAGGTGAGCATTTTTGAGCCATTAGTATGCGTGGCTCTGGGCTGAATACACTGTGCTTATCTTGCATGGTTAGCCCAATAGGATGGGCATTACTGTTACCCCATTCTACAAGTTAGAAAACTGAGGTATAGAAAGGTCAAAGATCTTTCCTGGGCATCCATAGTTAGAGTCCAACCTCATGGCTGTCAGATTTTAGAACATGGTTCTTACTTCCTATTTTGTTTTTTTACTTCCTCCAGTATTGTATAAAGGTATCATACCCAGTTCTGTCCCGGTCATCACTTTATAAGCCTCACATCGGTCTGTAAGAACATCTCAAATAGATGAAGTTATTTACCCAGTAGCATAAGCTGTCTGGACCATTTACCCTGTTTTGTGGTTCTCTCCCATGTTTCAGCCAAGATCTTTAACAGCAGACTGGTTTGCGCTGGGTCCCTTTTCCTACTCTCCAGCACCCACATAAGCAGGGATCATGTGCTGAAAATGAAAGCAGGTGGCAGAAGCAGCTGCACAACAAGACAAGCCTGATCGGGTCCACACTAACCAGATGACAGGAGTGGGAGAGAGCCTTCATTGACAGTTTGGGGACCATCAGTGAGCAGTGGGATGACAGTGAACCTGAAATAAAGGCCATTGAAATAAGACTTGTTTTCCAAGGGAAGTTTGTCCTTACCGTCCCCCCTCTCACCAGAGAGGGTGTAGCAGTCTTGTTTGAGTAACTTCAAACCAGTGCTGAAATCTTTGAAGAAATTTCTCAAAGAAAGTGTGATTATTTATGGTTTCTAGTGCCCACTCTTGGTTTCCTTTTCAGAATATTTTAAAGCCATTATTACCTAAACTATATAATTATATATTAAAACAAACAGAGTAGTAGAATTTACCCACCATGATCCAGAAGGCAGAATGAGTTAATCTTTAGACGTTAGCTGCACACTTTTTTCATACAGAGCTATGCACAGTTTTGAAAAATGAAAGAATCTGTGGACAGACAGACAGAAGCTGTACATGCATACAGACCCTGACTTAACCCTTGGTTAAGTCACTTTGTAGAGTTCTCATCCATTAAAAGAGAGTAACTAGTGCTGAGGGGCAGCACGATGGCACCGTCGGTAAGTGACGGCTCACCCAGCCTGAGGTCCTGAGTTCAGCTGCCAGGGAACACATAGTAGCAGGCGAGAGCCACCTCCCCCAGGCTGTCCTCCAAGCTCCACATGCACACGGTGGCACTTGACACTGCCCCTTCACACTTACTTACACATCAGTAGGACTGGCTTTGGTGTAAGTGATTGAGCCAGGGAGGTAGGTCAGCTGATGAAGCTGCCAGCATGGGGGCCTCAGCTGGAGCCTGGAACCTGTGCCTTATGTTCTGTTGGTGGTGTTCGGTGGGGTTGTTTTTTTTTTTTTTGGTCGTTTGTTTCATTATCCCCAAGACTCCTAGCGGTAGCTTCCCTTGTAATCCCAGTGCTGGGAAAGCGCAGGCTCAGGAATCTCTGGGTTTCACAGGCCAGTGTAGCCTAATCAGCAACCTGCATGTCCCAGTGAAAGACCCGGACCAAAGTAAAGGAGAAAGAACACACACGAACACACACACACGAACACGAACACACACACACGAACACGAACACACACACACGAACACACACACGAACACACACACATGAACACACATACACGAACACACATACACACACGAACACACATACACACACGAACACACACACACGAACATACACACGAACACACACACGAACACACATACACACAAACACACACACATGAACACACATACACACACGAACACACACACGAATACACACACACATGAACACACACGAACACACACACACACGAACACACACACACGAACACACAGAAATGATTGTGACATGATAAGTAAGAGGTTTGTAAGGATCAGTCTATACATACAGAGGAGCAGAGTGCTAGCCACGAGGCAGGCGTTCAGTGTGAAGGTCCTTGTCAGTGACTGTGTCATGGAGCTAAATGCTCTGACATGATGTAGGTCTAGGAACCCGTTCTAAATCAGGACATTGTTCCCTTAACCCAAGTAAACACACATGCTACACCCCACCTGGCTAGTACTTTGAGGCCTAACCTCTCTTAATCTTCTCTGGTTGAAGCAGGCGCTTCATGTGACCATGTTGTTTATTGAAGTCTGTCTCTGTTTCAGGTGGTTAGCTCAACCAATGGAGAGCTGAATGTTGATGACCCCACTGGAGCTCACTCCAACGCACCGATCACAGCTCATGCCGAAGTGGAGGTTGTGGAGGAAGCTAAGTATGTTCATCTTTCAAAGGGGTTGTCTTGTCTTTAAAAGGGTTGTCTCCTCATGGGCTGGAAACATCTGACTCCTCTGTGTGCTGCTCAGCATGATCTGGATTCTTCATGCTTATGTCCATGGTTTCTTCTTCTGACCATTTTATTTTCGCATGGTGCATTAAGGTGGCTGCCGCCCTTTTTAGCTCCTATTTCCATTTTTTGAGTCTGTCGAAGGCAAAAGACACAGTGAACTAAAGAACGATGCAGTAAAAGCCACAGTAGACAGTAGCCATGAGTTTCTTAGATGCCCTGGAGCTTCTTGCTCCCTATGGTTACAGAGACAAAAATGTTAAACTGTAACCGTTCCAGATGGATGGTCCTGAATAAAAGGGTTTGGCAGACATTTTGCTGTCTTTCAGTCTGGGCTCAGCAAAACTAAGTACATCACGCAAAACATTTGTGCTTGTAAATACAAGATTCTTGGGACAGCAAAGAAATAACCCTAATTCCAAGGAAGCAAGGCAGTTCCTCACTTCTGCTTCTCTTGCATGCATGTGTCTTGCTGTGCTCTCCCACTAGCCCCTTGGTGCTTTCTGCATGGTCTGTGCCTAAACTCTTGACATTCTGGGCTGGAAGGTGATGCTGACTCTGCTGTACATGAAGCATTTCTACCACTTGAATTTTTTCTCTGTCCCAAACTCAGATCCAAGTTTAAACACCAAGAAATATTATCAGGTCGGGAAAGCTGAAGAGACACGAGTCAGTATCTCCTGCCAATCCTGACCTTTCTATGAAGCTCTCTGAGGACATTCAGTGTCCAAATGTTTTCTCTGGGGCAAGCAATATATTTTAGCACAAACGAGGACATCTTGCACCTCTGGGCATCAGTCAGGGTCACCACGAATTGTGGTTTTCTTCGAGATGTACTTTGCCTGGTATATTCCTGCCCATCTCTTTGGTGAGCTCACTTGGCCTTTAAAAGGTCTTTTCCTGCTTAGCAGGTTACAAAATCGAATAATGACTTCAGTTTTATCTTGTTGATACCTGTAGACAGGGTTGGCTGGGAAGGTAATGCCAGCAGGAGACTATTTTTAGTAATTAAACATGGTCCTTTCTTCTCAGGAGCTTTGGAGATTTTAATGGTACTTTTAAATTTTTTCTGTCATTCTTCATAAATTTTATGATATTCCCACTTTCTGGATGCTCGCCCTTGGCTGCACTCTGGAATCACCTAGAATATGTTAGAAAATACAGAAACTTCTGCATGGCCGGTATTTGAGGCTAATTTATTAATGCCTGGCCTGATAATGAAGATATTTAAAAGATCAGGGAGCTCTAATGTGCAGCCAAGATTGGAAACTACCACATTCTGCATGCTCTGATCTTGAAAGAGAGCCCACGCCTCTTCCCACCCCACCCCACCCCACCCCAATCTCAGATTTGTGTCTGTTCCTTTTAGACATTAAGATCTGACTCTAATTCAAATGAACTTTAGTATTGGGCCCTAAATCGATTTCTACTTTGGACTGTTTCATTTCGTTTTGGGTAAATGTGTAATGTACTGTGTATGTGAGTGTGGTGTTTTGTCCAGTGTGAAAGATGGAAGTCACCCATACAGAAAGAGCTCAACCTTCTGTGTTCTGTTGTCACATTCTAAACACTAGAATATTAGAGAGGTCAATTTCTTCCCGTTTAGCAGACAGGACCACACTATACTTAGGCCTTCTGGAAACTAAAAGAGAGTAGTTATCTTTGACCAAATGTCACTCAGACCCTGTGCTTGGGGCGTTTTGTATACTGGTTCTGGTAGTGATTTCCTGAGCTGCCAATCCACCTTTTCTAGGGAAGTGTCAGGGCTCAGCCATGTGTCTGTGGTATATGTATGTTGGTATGTATGGAGTCGGGACACAGTAGCCATATATTCACTAGCTGATTTAATGGAAAAGTCAAAGCTAGAGAGACCTAAGGTGTCCCAAAGAACCACTCACTGCACAAGGCTATGGTGCCATTTGTTCCTGGAGCCCGTTGATAGGATAAGGAGGGCCGTTGCCTATATTGAAGTTAAACTCAAGTGCAAGGAAAGTATGAAATTTTTACCTCCAAGCTTATGATTTTAAGTTCCTTTTCCCAGCTTGTTTTGTGTAAAGGCAGAACAGAAACACAGGATGATGGCTTTTGATCCGTGTAAAAAAAAAAAAGTAGTCACTTGACTTCCCCTTTCTTCTAGCTACAGGACACTTTTTTGAAATGTGGTTGAAGGAATAGTGAGGGCAAATGATTTTTAGATTGATTTTTTTTTTTTTAAATCAATGCTTTTGCTGTATCTTGACAATTGTGGGCCCTATTTCTCCTGAGAATTAGTGTAATTAGAATTTAGGTCATTCTTTGGTGGTTATACCCAAGCAGTGTATCAACTCATCTAATAGGATAAAAGTATCTCATAAACTTTTCCTCCCTCTAAGACCACCTCAGTGCTAGTTTTGCAGTAGGGAAGTTGCTGTGCATTGTGGAAGACCTGGTACGGGAACCATGTGGTTCACAAGCCAGAGTCCTTTGCTCCTTCCCCTGCTGCCTCCCTGGAAAGCCCCCCTGAGGCTTCCACCAGCTCTTTTTGTTTTGCATTCCCCTGAGATCCAGCTCCCACATTGATGTTTCTGTCAGGCTTCTGCCCCTTTCTTAAATGTGAAGACCAAGTGGCTCCATCAGCTGGGGGAACTAAACACAGACACATATGCATGTGTGCATGGCTCACAGGGAGTCACTTCCCTCTCACCTGTGGACTAATACCTCTCTCTCTCTCTCTCTCTCTCTCTCTCTCTCTCTCTCCCTCTCCCTCTCCCTCTCCCTCTCCCTCTCCCTCTCCCTCTCTCCCTCCCCCTCTCTCCCTCCCCCTCTCACTCTCTCTCTCCCTATGTTTTTCTCTATATACTCTGTAGCTGCCTGAAAATGCTCAACCTGTGGTGAGTCCCTCTCTCCAGTCCACACGAAAGGGGAGTGGACCAGACTAGACTAGCCTGGGATTGGCCGAGCCTTAGAAATACTGAATGGATCCATATGCTTTCTTACCCTTAGCCACCAGACTAGGGAAGCTAGGTCACAAGGTGGGACGGGGCAGGCCTTGAACCCAGAGATCAGTCCTTTCCTCCTTTTCTGTCAAACCCACCTCATTTATCACTGCACCCTCTTACCAAAAACAGTATCTCACAATATCCAAACTTAACTCATTTTTTTTAAGTTGAATGATCTTCTTTCCAAATTTTTGTCCCCACATTATGACTAGAACTATCAGGAGGGACCAAGGTTAGAAAGATAAGATTTTAGATGTTTTTATAGCCATGAAACAATGTTATCATCAGGTAATTAATTTCACCTTTAGCCACTTGTTTTGTAACATGGACATAGGCTGGAGGAATCCCTAAGTTCCTGTTGAGTTTCTTGTTGATTTTGGTTAGTTTCTTCATTTATTCTAAGAGTCTCTAAAAAAGGAGACCAGCTTGAGGGAAAGGTGTACATTTTGTTGTTGATTGGAAGTTTCTGGGGGTGTTTGTTTGTTTGGTTTCCTTTATACCTTTGTTCTTTTGTGGGAGGACAGTGGGTCAAGGGCTGACAGAATAGGAACCCTGTTTTTTCTTCCAGAAAAGGCTTTTTAAATATAAATGTAGGAAATAAGGGATGTGGAAGGAAATCCCTGCAGGATTCATGCTGGTGACTTTTGTAACCCTTCCACACACATAAGATCATACTCGATTCTGTGGTAATAGCCTGCTGGATTCTGACTACTTCATTTTGAAAAATTATTTTCAGTGACTGGGTTGGGGCCTGGTCTCTAAACCCCAACTAAGCCAAATTGTTCACAGGGGTTTACCTAAGAACAGATATGTTATTGACGATAAGAGCTGGGTTTTAGGGAAATAGTATTGATAGTGTTAGAGTTTCAAAGAGGACATTGGGCCTATGCATGTGTCTGTGTAGTCTAATGTTGTCATGGTCTATTTTTTTTCCTGTGAGGTGTCAGTTGCATGATCCCAATTGCAAATACTTTAGGTTCTACTATGTTCATCCAATCTTGTGCATAGAAATCAGAGACTGGGGATGCCAGGGAAGGACAGGGCAAGTGAAGCAGAGGCCCTGTCCAAAGGGCTTAGGTGTCACACACATGGGAAAAGATAAAGGCTTCTACAAAAGGCTGAGAGAGTGAGGAGTCACTGTGAGTTCTTAAGGAAGACTTCTAGACACAGTAGGGCTTTGAACCAATTTTAGAGCAGAGGAAAAAAAAAAAAAGTGTGGTAAAGAAGAGAAACCTCGAGGGGTCAGCTTAAAGGGAAGCACTGAGATACCCAGCACGATGGCTCAGGGCAGAGACCTGCCGGAAGGGTGTGAGTAGAGGTGTAGATCAGTTTTGACTCTAACTTGTTAAGACTTTCTGGTCACTCAAAGGAGGAATTAGAATGAAACCTAAGACACAAAGGGATTGGTCATCTGTCTGTCTTGTGTTCTGAGTAACTGTGTAGTTACTCAGTAGACGTGGCCTCCAGTCTAGACACTTTGCTAGTGGTCACCACAGAAACCAAGCCTTCAAGAATAGATTGTGGGGTTCCTTTTCTCACTGGTAGAACTAAAAGCTTCCACTCCAGCTGAAGCTGTATAGGGCTCTAAAATATGGCTGACTCTGAATCAGCAGAAGCACATGCTAATTCCTTCAGTTGTCCTGTAGGAAGTAAAAAAGAATTCATTGGATATTTGGAAATTGGCCTAGTACTTCAAACTTTTATTTATTTATTTATTATCTAATTTTAAGTGTTTTTATTTGAAAACACAAAAATCATCTTATGATCCTGCACACTCTCTCACACACGCACACACACACACAAGCACACACACACAAATACAAACAGAAATGAATTTTAGGTTAGAAAACCCACTAAAAATCATAGTTGAAAGAAAACAGGTAGATGGTTGAAATACTGATTCTTCATGAAATTTGACTTGTCTACTTAAATACTAAATTCTGAACATTCAAGTTGACAGATTCAGGTCCCAATTTCTGGGACTAGAGAGATTGCTTGATGGCTAAGGTCACCTCCAGAGCAAGCAGTTTCACTTCTCAACACCCACATGGTAGTCACAACCATCTATAACTCCAGTCCCAAGGGTTGAATGCATTGTTCTGACCAGGCACACACATCATGCATAGACACGCATGTAGACAAGACACCCACACACAAAAAATAAATAAAAAAATTAAAAACAACTGTTCATTTCTAATGCATGTGTATAAATAAATGTTTTTCTTGAATTCTTCCTCTGTTTTCACTAGGGATTATTTTAAGCAATCAAAAGTTGGTTTCAGGGTTTCTCTGTGCACCACCACTGCCCAGCAAAAGTTTTTATTTAAAATAATTTATTCATTTTCCAGATATATATGACACTTTTGTTCACACCAACTAATGACATTTAATAATGTCATTGATAAACAGGTCTGGTTGGGACAGTCACACACACATATACACACAATCTATCTGTCTGTCTATTGAGACAAGGTCTTCTGTATATAGCCCAGGTTGGCGTCAAACTTGATATGTAGGCCAAGAATGACTCTCAAGTTATAACCCTTCTTCTAGTTGTCAAGCACTAGAATTACAGAAAAACATTACCATAACCAAATTTTGAAGAAAATATTTTAAAACTCTCTTAAAAACCTCCTGTCTCAAATTGCATGAAATTGTAGTTAAAGGTCACATTGCTATCTATTTAAATGTTTATTTCTGCATTCTGAAAACTTTCTCCCTCTAGGTGGGCTCCTATAAATCTTAGCACTCTGGGAAGCTGAGGCCAGAGGATTGCACATTTGAAGCTAGCCTTGGCTACATAATTATGAGTCCTTGTCTCAAAAGAGAATTTCAAGAAAGAAACTTTATCCAAATTTCTAGTGATGAAAATCTTAGAAACACCATAAGAAAACATAGTAACACAGGGGTCTAAAGGGAGGGTCAGCTGCAGGGGATGGAGGAGCATTGGAAGGGAGCAATGGTGTCTTTCTATACGGATATCCCTTTCACTAAAACCTGGGAGGCAGGCTGGACTGACGGCCCAGCAGTTAAGAGCACCCACATAGCAGCTCATGACCTGTCTGTAAGTCCCCTCTGAGAATCTGAGGTCCTCTTCCAGCTTTCACGGCACTGTCATCATGTGATACACAGACATATATGCAGCCTAACACATTCATTCACATAAAATAATAAAAGCAATTTTAAACATCTCTGGGAGGATTAAGAGACTTAAAAGAGTTTTCTCAGAAAACGTTTTCTTTCAAGAATCAAGCGTCTGTGGCTTCACTCACAACTTTACTCCCTTCCATATCTGGCACCGTTGACTCATCCTCTGCCTTCTGCCCACCTTTGCATTTCCCATTTGTCATCTCTGGACAGAACATACCTTTTGTATCAATCTTACCATGGCCCTCAATGCCCCTTCTCCAGTGCCTGTACGACCGCTACACTTCGTAGTGCAAAGGCTGGAGTGGGGAATTCACCCTCAGAGTTAGGGTACGACAGCATGCCACTGCTCTGCAGGCTGTTCCCCCCTGACATGGCACTTGCAGGGCCTCAGCCTCCACCTTAAACACGCCAGTTGCTGACCCTGTCTGGAACAGGGCCAGTCTTGGGAAGCTCATTGGGGAATTCCCTGTGACTACAGTTTCCAGAGGAGTAGCTCCTGGGCTTCAGGCATTGGTCCCCGTGGGATGATTGGCACGTGTGCTGGTGTCAGGAGATAAAAGTTCGCCCCTTTATGAGCTGGAGCTTCTGCTTACTCCAGGCATGTGTTGGGGACAGAGCAAGGTAGAAAGGATCGTAGTCTTCTGTTGGCATTGTGTGATTGCCAGGATTCTAGACTTCATACTCTGTGTGAGGTGTATTTCTTTGTCTTAGCCCCCTGCCTCCTGGCCTGTGTCAAGGGGCACCCAGTGCAGCCTGTTTTCATGTTACCCTGAGCACCCTCCATCTCGGTTCCAAAGATGGAGTATCTTGGTTAGATGTTAGTCTAGGAACAAAGCCTTCTTTATCCTTCTTCCAGAAATGCCTGTGGACAGCATTTTGATAATCAGGTAGAGTGGCTGCCTCTCGCTTTCCTGACAGATGCCTGCTACTTCCAGTATGTGTTTACTGCAGACAGCAGGTGGCCATGTGGGTGGGCACCAGGAGAAAAAAATCCTACCCCCTGCAGTAAGCAGAAGCAGACAGAGATTTGCTGGGAGCCGGAGGCTTCTAGACTGACTTAAATGTTCTCGTGCTCCAGGTGCTGCTGTTTCTTTAAGAGGAAGAGGAAGAAGACGGCTCAGCGACACAAGTGACCAGTGCCTCCCATGAGTCCTCACGTCCTGGGGACTCTGGATCCAATTGCACCTGCAGCTCCTGCCATTTCTCGTCGGAAGGGACTCCTGTGGGGGAGGGGAGAGATCCAGACCAAAAAGAAGAAAACAGATGCCCCCAGAAGGAGCCAGTGCAGGCAGCCAGGGCCGAGTGGGCAAGTGGCAATCCTCTCTGTCTGAGCTCTGAGCGGTCCAGAGCTGCTGCTTCTCCACTGCTTGCCCTTGGGCTATCTGGTTGACTCTCTTCCCATTGTTTACAGTGAAGGTGTCATTCACAAAAACTCAAGGACTACTGTTCTCCCCCTTCCTCTTCCTTTACTCCTGGCTCTTGCACCATCCTCAACCCTCTCCAGCATAAAAACTACTAAGATAAAGGCTCTATCAAGAAGCTGGTGATGGGGCCAAGAAGATAGGGGAGATGACAGCCCTGGGATGGAGAACTTCTCCACTTCCCAGGTGTGTCTGGAAGTGTGGCTTCCTCTTCCTCTGTGCCTGGGTAACCCCTCAGCCCAGCTGGCCACAGGGTTCAGGTCCCTTCCTTCGTCCCTCCCTCCATCTCTCCGTCCCTCCCTCCTGTGAAGTTACACCGTAGGACACAAGCTGTGAGCAGTCTGCAGTCTACTGTCCCTGTGTGTTGGCGTTCTTAGCTTTTGACAAGCAGATCCCTTGCTCCGGACTGTAACGAACCATTCCTGTGGTTCTGAGCAAAGGAAAGGAAACGGACTTTATTGCACTTTTAGTTTTTTGGGGTTTTGTTTTTATTTTATAAACAACATGGCAGATGCATATTGTGTCCGGTTATATTGGGTGGTTGCTTTTTTCTTTTTCAAGGGGGGATGGGCCAGCCAAGCCATTCAAAGAAAATGTGGGTCCAGAGGACAGTCTTGATGGAAAGAGTCTGATTGCAGCACTTGGAAGAGAAGAAGCCAAACTCTGTGTCATCCTGAGTAAATACTCAGGTTGGCAAGGAAGCATACTTGAATTTTCATTCATCTTCTCTGCTGCAGAAAAAAGTCCCCACCAGAGCCCCTGGACCTAATCAGCCCAGAGCTTGAAAGCCCAGCTCCTGAGCGCCTGGGATGAGGGGCACCGAGCCAGACTGTGACCAAGCAGAAGGCACCTCGTCTCAGAGAGGAGACACCTAACAATAACTACAACAAAGCAAAATTTCTGTTTCCTCCACAGCCAAGGTCGTCCCACTAGATAGCCATGTGACTTTCTGTTGACTCGGAAGACAAAATTAGTGACTAAACAGCCACCACCATATTCCCAGTAGTGGACAAAAGAGGGCACCAAATTTGCCTTCCAAATGCTAGAGGAGCCTCGGGCTGCATTATCCTAGGCCAGGGAGAGAAAGTAAATATTTTCTGTCTGCCTGAAGTGAGCTACAACGTTTGGGTCAGTCTGCCTTAGAAACCACACCTGTGATAATCTTGCAGCTGCAGTAAGCAGGGAAGGTAAGGTTGGTTGGTGCTAGGAAATCCCAGGGAAAAGGAAACTGATGAAAAGGTCTAAAGTTTTATCAATTGAACAGTGACTCTGTCCAGATAATATGACCACATATCTTAGCAAGTTCTCCACGGAACACTCTGCCTGCCACCGTGGCGTCTTCGCTGGACCATGAGGCATCACTGGTTACATAGTTAACAGTGTGTGGGGTTACTCTTCCCACGGTTGTATTTCATTTGCGATAAGTGCTATTTCCAAATACTGACACTTCTTATACTAGTTGTGGCAGGAAGGACTGATTATTCACATGGGGAAAGAGGTCTTGTGTCTGGGTACAAAGAGCTATAACTACAGAGAACGGTGGCTAGTGACTTAGTGCAGCACAGAACTCTTTGCCTGTGTAGGTAGAGGACTGGAAGATGTCGGGACACTTTGTGGTCATGGATCAAATTTAGTATCAAATGAAGCAGAGTCTGTGTGCTTTACCTAGTCTATGGACCTTGGCTGGGGAATCTCCCCTCGCTGACTTCAAACCTGCTCAGCATTGGTAAATATTGCCACCTGGGCATTTCTTTACAAGAAATGTTTTTTGCCTGTGAAACAGCGTGTCAGGGAGGAGTCAGGGCAGAGCCCTTTCCCGTAAGGAATTTGTTAGGATTTGCTTCCTTTTCACTAGATAGCAGTTAGAACTCATCACTGAAACTTTTATAGTCCCTCGTTTGGCACGTGGGCAACTCGGACTTCCCCTACAGAAACTTAAACATCCTCATCCCAGGAAATTGTGGCAAGGCCTAGGGCATCCTGGCACTCTCTGCCCCACTAAGTGCCTCCCCCACCCTGCTTCCAAGGAAAAGCAAAGGCAGCGACCAGCCTGGCTGCAGGGTAGGGCGCCCTGCAGCTGGGCTTAAGAGTTCTTTTTTGTCTTAAAATATTTTTATAGGCTAGCTCTTGAGGGGTTGAACCTGAGTGGTTTGTGGATGTGGGGGAAGGCCCTTCCCAATGTGCTGTTGGCACCCCCAGCACCCACAAATCCCTTACTAGATATTTGGGGTTTTTTAGCAAAGATCCCTTTAACCTGCAGGGTGGTGGTGATCTTTTCAAGGCCATTGGCGATCCAAGGTGATCCCACACCTGACTAATTCTCTTCCCTAAAATGAAGATATAACTGAACTGAAACAGTCTGCTCATCAGACAGCCCCCACCCCAGCACACCCCTGTTTCTTTTACCTGCCTGACTGCAGGCTCAGCCAGACCCTCGGGCACAGGCACCGTCGACCTCCTTTCATCCAAGTCTACTTGCTCCATCTCACCTGTCACCTGAGGACGGTTTTAAGACGGATGCATTTACTTCCCCTTAAACCTAACTCATCTGTTCCCTGAGACTGAAGGCATTTGATACTGCGCTATTTGGAGTTCCCTCAAGCTTTGCTGTCGTTGAGACATTGCAGTCTCAGCAGACTAAGGTCCAACCAGGCCAGGGTTACAGCAGGGTGTAAAGTGTCCAGTCATACAAGTGGATTTTCAGAGTTCTTACTCCAGACTGCCCACAGGCTGCACTGACTGTGCCAGCAGCTAGTGTGCACTTGTGACTGCCTTAAGTAACATTCTTCTACTTCAGGTCTGTCTAGGAGCAAACAGGGTCTGTGAAGGTGTGTGTAAGTCAGGTGACTAGGTGAGTCTCCAGTTCAAGCTCCCATTTCAGTTGGAACAAACTTCAGGAAACAGCAGGACACTGAGATTTCTGAATGTGTTAATTTCCTCTTCATTTTTAGTGACTGACAAGAATTCAGAATCAGCCCATGCCCATTAGCCAGACGGTGTCCGTCTTCTGTAAAGTAACTTCCAATTTAGTTTAGAAGGAAAGTGTGTTATAGTGTTGATATACAGTGTTAGCAACCACTTGAAATGCCAGAAGTATGCCATGTTAAAGTGGTCGCTAAGGATCATAGCCTTAATTAAAAAAAAAAAAAATAATGTAGAAGATAATTCATTCCCCGCCATGTTGAGCAAGTATGGCCGCATCTAAGAATAACCTCCACAGAAGCCTAGGAAGCATTTCCTCAAAGGAACTTGGTCTTAATTATTTTTGATCCCTCCCTCCCAAGCCCATATGGCTCCGTGTCCCAGCCACCTCTTCCGTGTTCATAAGTGAAACCAGTTTCTCATTTCTGTTTAGCTGTTCTGATGATGCTTTGTCTAGTGTCAGTCATGCCATGGCCTGAATTTTAAGACCAGGAGTTTGCATGCTCATATAACCAGCGTTGCCTTTGCCAGGCCACTGCCACCATCGCCTCCATCCCCCCAGGTGGGCAGGTTGATTCCAGAGACCCTCAGGGAGCCAGAATAACTAGGACTGAATAATCTGGACTGGCCATGTAGGCGATGAGCACTTATCTCTGGGTTTCTTGATTTCACAGACTTAAAGGAAGTCCAGGTAGAGATTGATGGCCAATAACTCCAGCCTTCCCCATGATGGGTTGGTAGGAATCAAGTTAGAATTCCTTTGTTTATTGGGCAACTTTGTTTTAAGGGGTTATTTTTTTATTATGAAGAAGAGGCCACCATGGCCTTCTGTGAGTTTGTAAAGTTTTGAGCAGTGTTTTCATCGCCAGTCTTGGGAGCCTCAGATCCAATAACCAGTCTGAAGGTGGTTTTTTTTTTTTTTTCCTACTTTTGCAGGTAACTAAGTACAGAAGAGTAGAGTTCTTAATGTATTCAAAATAGTAAGTAGACCCCTAAATATAAGCAATAGTAGCTGAAATATTTTCTCAGAAAAACAAAACAACCAGGAAACCCACTCCAGTACTTATAGATCAGATAATCAAGGGAAAGACAATGAATATCCACTCGATATCATTTACCAAACTTGGTCTTATAAAGAAACCTCAGTTGTGTGGACAGAACACCGCCCTTCCCCCATCTCTTTTCTGGTGCCATTGCCACCTTTAGGGTCTAAGAGCAGAGGATTATCTGTGACAAAAGCCAGAAAGCACTGTGGTCATCCCAGCAGTGCACAGACAACTGCCATCCTGATTGCCCCCAAACGCACCTTTCAGGGTCGGTGAAACCTTTTGGTGCCCCCCTTCAGGCGCTCCAGACCAAATCCCAGGCCATTCCATGCACCAAAAACCTTTTAAATGAATGTCAATTTCAAGTGTATTTGAAATGTTTCCTCCAGTAGACGGATTTGAACAGCACTGGAGAAGACTCCTTCGCAGAGGAAATAACCTTTGGAGAAAATGGAATGCGGGTCTGGATATGTTATCTCAGAGTAGCCCGTTTCATAGGGCATCATGACGACACAAATGTGATCTTTGACTATACCTCTTCCCCTTGGGGAGGGAAGGACTCAGTTTGCACCTGTTTTGTATGTAAAATAAAATGTCCTACCTTTCTTGGCTACTTTTACTTCCTTGGTTCATTTCTAAGAATCTGGCTGGAACTGACTGATGTTCCCATCATCAGTATATCTTTAAAAAAAGATAACGTCTGGTACCTTGGCATTCTGCCTTCATTCCTTGGGCTGGATATCGACCTGTCGTCTCCTCTGAGTCTCTAGAAATATTCCAGGACAGCAGACTGGGCGGCGGTGCAAAGGCGCTTGCTGCGCAAGCCTGGCGACCTGGGTTTAGTCCCCAGAACGTTTCTCAGAAGAAGAAGACTGAAGTGTCCTCTGGCATCCGTGTGTGTACCAAGACACGCACCACCGCGCACACTAAACTATTTTTTGATATTTCAGGGCTGGGAATACAGCTTGCCAGAGTGCACGCCACCCAAGTATGAGAACCTAACCTTGGTCCCCAGCACCCGTGTGAAAAACCAGGTAACAATTGTAATCCCAGTGCTGGAAAGGGAGAGACCAGGAGACTCGAACCGGAGAGAGAGAGGAGAGGGAGGGAGGGAGGGAGAGAGGACAGAGGAGGGGGGGGGGCTCTTGGGGAGGAAACTGGAAGAGCGGAGACAACACAGGGTGTGATCAAGTCTCTCTAGGAGGGAACTGAGGTGTTTATAGACACAAGCAGGAGAAACAGGTGGAGACATTTACCACGTGCACCACACAGCTGGGGGCCCCGCGCACACACGTACACACACGTACACACGCGCACGCACACACGCACACACACGTACACACGCACACACACGCACACACGCACACGCACACACGCACACGCACGCACACACACGTACACACACGCACACACGTACACACGCACACGCACACACGCACACGCACACGTGCAAACGCGCAGACACCCCGAGCTAGCAGCGTGGCCACACCTGCGGGCAGAGGCGGGAAAGAGTGTGAACGTGGCTCTGGGGACGCTGTGGCCCCTGAGGACAACGCGCCGTGACAACCGCACTTTACACTGACGGTGACGCGTCCGCGCACGATGGCGCGTGTCGCACACGTGAGATTCTGAGTGTGAAACGTCAGCCGGCGGTGGTGACGCACGCCTTGAGTCCCAGCACGTGGGAGGCGGAGGCAGGGGGATCTCTGTGAGTTCGAGGCCAGCCCGGGCTACGGAGCGAGTCCCGGGCAGCCTGGGCTACGGAGGGGGAGAAGTGACTGGTGGAGGCCGCGGCCTTGACTTCCTGTTCGCGTTGGTTTCTCTTCCCCGCGGCTCCGCGGACGCGGGTTTTACAGCCGCGACCGTGACGCACTGACGTAATGGCCGCTGCGTCATTTCTCACGTGACCGCTGCGCTCGGCCGGCGCGACTCCGACCCTCAATCCGCAAACTGTGCCCCAGCGCCGCCGCGACGTCGTCATCACTCGGGGCCCCAGCGCCGCCGCGACGTCGTCATCACTCGGGGCCCCAGCGCCGCCGCGATGTCATCAGTCGGGGACGATTTACGCGGCTTAAACACGAATAAACCGGAAATTCGTTCCTCCATTTATTTCACTGAGCGTGCACGGGAGAACGGAAACCGGCTCAGACCACGCCCACCCTCCCGGGCGCCGCATGTCAATCACTTGGCCACGCCCGCGATGACGTCCCGCAAACACCACGTTTATTAAAAATAAATCTCCGAAGCCGGCCTGTCAATCACGGCCCAGGCGGGGCTCCCTGCGCTGACGTCATCGCCGTGGGCGTGGCTACGGCTGCAGCAGGTCCTTCCTCAGCGTCTGCGGGAAGGGCGGTGCGGCGGGAGAGGGCGGGGTCAGAGGTCGCCGGAGTCACCGGGGCCCCGCCCCTCCCTTGGCCACAGCTCCGACCACGCCCCCGCAGGCGACCTCTGACCTCCTGGTTCACGCGCTCGTTGTCCGACACCTTGTCCTTGATCCCGGGAATCGCGGGGAAGAGGAGCCTACGGTCGAGGATCACGGCGGTCATCCCCCTGTCTCTGCTCCTGCTCAACTCGAGGTCATCCCCCTGCCTCACACTGCACTCGCGGTCATCCCCCTGCCTCACACTGCACTCGCGGTCATCCCCCTGCCTCACACCGAGCACTCGTGGCCGTCCCCCTGCCTCAGTTCATCCCTCCGCCTCACCTCCGGCACGCAGCCCCGAGCGCCAGCGCGCACAGCAGAGCCGCGCAGGCCGGCAGCGCGTACAGGAGGACGGCGGGCAGAGGGGCGGGGTCGGGGCCTGCACGGGAGGGGGCGGTGAGCGCAGGTCAGGGGGTCACCCGACAGGAAGTCCCGCCCTTCAAGCCAGGAGGGCGGGGCCTGGACGAGTCGGCCCCGATTTCCCAGTAGTGGGCGTGGCCCAGGGATCGGTAGGCGGGGCTTCAAAAACAGTCCCCACCCCTTTGTCAAAACTGTTGGTTGTGGGTGGGACTTCATGGTAGCTGGCTGCTGGTTGGTGTTTTGTGGGCGGGACTTGTGCAAAGTGGGTGGAGGCTTCCCGCTAGTGGGCGGGGCCTTTGGATCGAAGGGCAGAGCTTCTCTATAAAATCCCCTCATAGGCCACAAAGAGGAAGTTGGTGGGCCGGATTTCCTGTTAGTTGAATGTGGGTTGGGTTTAGTGGGTGGAGCCAAATACGTCACCAATCTCGTGGGCGGGGCTCCAGTCGCTCCAGCGCTCAGACCGCACGTCACCGGCGCGCACCCTGACCTCATGGCGGCCGCGAGGGGCGGGGCTGGGGAAGGTCACGGCGGTGACCCCCGTGACGAGCACCTGAAAGGCGTGGCCTGGTGTGGGCGTGGCTGGGCGACGACATCCACCCTCCCGAGGCCGCACCCATCGGGGGTCAGAGGTCGAGCTACCTTCTGTGGCTCTGAGCTGGGGTCCGGACCCTGCGAGGGGGCGGAGGGCGGGGTCTGAGCCGGGTGGGTGTGGCCCCGTGACCCCGCCCCAACCCCCGGGTAGGAGCCCCGCCCACCTTCCACTCCACCTCAAAGTGAAAGTCGTGGGCGGTCATGTCCGCCAGGGTTGGGGGCGGGGCCCAGGCCACCGCGCAGTGGGAGGAGTTACAGGAGGCGGAGACCGCGCCCGGGGGGCTGAGCCGCTCTGCGGGGGCGGAGCCGCGTGTCAGTCACACAAGACCTGCCCACGACCCATCAGCCACACTCACAGGCCCCGCCCCGCCCGCCACTCACACCGAGGCCCCGCCCACCGATGAGCTTGGTGCTCAGCATGGCGTCCAGGAAGCGCACCGGCCCTGACCGGCTGGATCCGGTCACCACGAAGTAGGCCCTGTCTGGCAGCTGCGTGACGTCATCCGCCTGGCACCGTGTGATGACGTCGTCGCCCGGGGGGGCGGAGCAGTGCGCGACCTCGTGACCCCTATGTCCGGTGGGGGAGGCTGCGTTTGTGATGACGTCGTGGGTGACGTCACCCACCGTCCTGCACAGTGGCGTCGCCAACCACGCCCACCGGTGATGTCATCGACGACATCACCCAAGACCATGGGAAAGACCCGCCCACAGTTTTGATTGACAGGCCCCGCCCCCGCCCCGCCACACTCATTGATGTCATTGATTATGCTCATGGGAAACGCCTATTTCCTGCTGAAGCCCCGCCCCCGTCACTCACGAGGCGTTGCGCACACGCAGCGAGTATCTCACGTCCGCCGGCGCTGCAGGCCCCGCCCCCCACGCACAGCGCAGGACGCGCGCGGCGCGGATCTCGCACGTCAGGTTCTCCGCCCCCGACCCGGGCGCGCCTGCGGGGGCAAGATGGCCGCCGGGGGCGGTGACATCGACCCTGAGGCCCTGCCCTCAATGATGTCATCGGCAACCACCGGGCCCCGCCCCCGCGACGTCACCAGGCCCCGCCCACCTGCGTTGAGGAAGCGCAGTTTCCCGTGGGCGGCTGCGCCCCCGACGGTGCCGTTGACCTCGAGCGTGACCCCGCGGTGCAGCTCCAGCGGGTGGAACCGGCAGTGGCCGGAATGGGGCTGTGTGGTCAGGGGCGGGGCTTAGATAATCAGTGACGTCACTGGGAAAGCCCCCGCCCACGCGGAATGGTGCTGAGGCAGGGGGATGGCCTGAGTCTGAGAAGCGTCATCCTCGGGCTAGGCCCCGCCCCCGCTCACCATGATCCGCCTCCGCAGCCCCGCCCCCGGAGAGGTCACTTTGCATGACGTCACCACAGCATCTGAGGGCTCCCAGGTCAGCGTCCAGGTCGTAGGGTCGAAGGTCAGGTTGAAGGTGGGGCCTGCGCCGAGTGGGGTTGTGGCTGCGGGGTGGGGGCGGGGCTCGGGTCTGACTCGGTCACGCCCACTGTGATCCCAGGCCCCGCCCCTCCCACCACTCACCCGTCAGCAGGGCAGAGCAGAGCAGGAGCTGAGGCAGGGGACTGACTCCCATTGCGGTGATGTCAGCTGTCGGTCAGGCGGGAGGGCGTGGCTGGGAGCGGGGTCCTGTCAGTCACACTCAGGTGGGCGGAGACGACACTGCACATGTGTGACCCCGCCGCCTCTGGACCCCACCCACCAAGCCTCACTCAGGGTTGGAGGTAACATCACTGTCATCCCCCTGCCTCACACCGTGCACTCGCGATCATCCCCCTGCCTCTGCCCACCCCCCGTGGTGGGAACCGGGGTCGCCCGCGGCCTGACTGCGCGCAGGCCCCAGCCCCACCCCGCCCTCAGCCGAGGCCCCACAGGCGCTTCCTCTTTCCCGCTTCCCCTGCCGTCGCCTCGGTGACTGGGGGGTGCGGGGACGCCCGGGCGGGGGCACAGGGGCTGCGAGCGACCCCGCGGGGCGTCGGGGTCGTGGGAAACGCACTGGGAGCCATCCCCCTGCCTCAGCTCCGCATACCCTGCGCCCCGGGCGGGGGACCCCAGCACAGAGTAGGACCGGACATGGCCTGGGCTAGCTCCGACCCCTCACCCGCCCTGCGACCGCGACGCTTGACCCTGCGACCCAGGAGCTGACCCCTGACCCCCCACTCCACCATCTTTGCCCCCCCAGGCCGACTTAACCTTGACCTTTGACCCCCAAGTCCTTCCCACATGGTCCAGACCCGCTGAGGCCTCCCAGAACGGGGCGCACACAGTAGGGCAGCACGAAGGGCAGGGAGCACAGTGGCCGAGGAGCTGGACCCGGGGGCGGGCCCTTGGGGTGATGTCATGGTGGGGGCAGGGGCGGGTGCTCACCCGAGGCCGGGGGCTGCCGGCGATGGCCGCGCTGTCCGTCCGTCCGTCCGTCCGACTCGCGCTTCCTCATCTGCGGGGTTGGGAAACCTAGAGAAGGAACGAGGAGGCCGCGCGTCACCTGCGGGGGCGGGGGCGGGGTCTGCGCACAGTGGGGCCGCTGCGCTCAAGCGCACGGAGACTGGGCGGGCACACGGTGTGACGTCATGCGCACAGTAGGTCCACACGGCGCAGTGTGACGTCACGGACGCAGTGAACTGACCCGATGCACACAGTGTGTCCACCGCTCTCACACAGACCGGCTACTGCAGTGTGACGTCACACCCAGTGGGCGGGACCTGGCGCGCACAGCGTGACTTCAGCCAGGCCCCCAGCCCCCGACGCACAGTATGGCTGCACACGCGTTCACTCACCCGGGGCGCCTCGTCACCTGTCAGTCATCTGTGGCTCCGCCTCCCATGACCTCGCGACACCGTGATGTCACCGATGATGGAGACATCGGTCTAACCTGGGCCTCAGTCACAGTGATCTTCCAAAGTTCAAGATGCGCCTGTCACTCACCCGAGGCCACGCCCACCTCCTGTCAATCATGTCAACCTCCGCCCCCAGCCTGGGGCACGCCCACAGCCCCTCTGTCAGTAGTGAGGTTCCGCCCACACCCCGGGACACGCCCACAGCCCGCTCGCTGCCTCCAGGCCACGCCCACCTGTCAGTTTCTAGGCCCCGCCCACACTCTCCGGGGTCCTTCGCTCGCCGAGGCCCGGCCCCGCCCACCGCTTCCGGCCGCGACTTCCCCATCCGGGGACGAGGCCTGATCCGGGCCGCTGGCCACGCGCGCTGTCAATCACGCGGCTTGTGGCCCTGGCCCCGACATGCAGGCACTGTCCTGGCCGCTCGCCGTCATCCTCCTGCCGCAGATTCTCAGGCTGCCGGAGCCGGCCCAAGGCGAGGGTGAGAGGGGGCGTGGCGGGAGGGCTGGCAAGGGGTGGGGGCGGAGCTAGGAAGAATGGAAATTAGCAGTCAAGATGGCGGCGGCACCCGTGGGCGGGGCCTTCGCATGTTCATTCCGTCATCGAGCTTAAACTCGAGCCGGGTGTCCTCATGAATACGGAAATGAGGGCAGATTTTTCATGCTGGAGAGGACCCGCCCCTTGCAGGTCGATGCCAGCCTGAGTCATTTGCATATTCACCCCCGGTTCATGCATAAACATGAATCGCGCTCTTCGCTCTTGTTTATTTCCTAAATATTCATGTGCGCTTCATGAATATGCAAATAGCTCCGAATTCGTGTGTTGCGGAGGCCTTTGCGGCCCGAGGCTCCAGGCCTGAGGCAGAGGAAAGGCCGGGAAGCCGATCTCGCAGGCAGGGGGATGACCGCGAGTCCCGACACCGTAACTCATCAGGCCGAGGGAGGGACTCGGGATCCCCGTGGGCGGGGCCGAGCCTCGTGGCTCCCCTGACGAAGCTTCCGCACGCAGAAATGGAAATCGGGCGCGATCCGGTTCCGGACGGAGGCAGGGGGATGGCTGGATTGGCTGGGGGTGGGCGGTGCCAGGAGGGCGGTCCAGGTCTCCGCCCCGGATGCTTGGTGACAGGCGGACAGGGAAGTCTCACCCCCCCTCCCCGGCGCTGAGTGACGTCACGGCCCTAGCTGCCCCGCCCCCGCAGGTGACGTCTTCCCTGTCGACATCGTCTGCCACGACCTGGAGAAGGTGGAGGTCACGTGGGGCCCCGCCCACCGCGGCCACGCCTACGTGGATGGGTGGAACCTGAGCCTGGAGTTCCGGTGAGTGACAGTTGCGGCTCCGCCCCCGGGGCCGGTCGCTTCCGGTTTCCACTTTACACCTGTCAGTAACCTTTGAATGGGCGGGACGCCCCGCCCCCACAGGTACGGAGACCACGCCCCCCAGCCCTGCCCACACTATCTTCCACTCGACCGTGATGTCACTTCCGGCTGCCTCCTCCCGATGGGGGCGGGGCCTCTGAATATCACGCTGCGTGTCAGAGGCGGGGCCAAGGTCTTCTCCCGGAGGCGGCGCCCGTCGGCCTGGCGTGAGGAGCGGCGGGGAGGGGCGGGCGAGGAAAGTCGATGTGGGCGGTGCCAGTGGCCTGTGGGCGGGGCTACCAGACAGTAGTCAGGGCTTGACTTAGAGCGAGTGGGCGTGGCCACGACTGGTTCCTGGACGTGGTGGGCGTGGCCAAAGGGCAGGGAGTGGGTGGGGCGTGACCAGAAGCAAGCCAGACCACAGCACCATGACCTCGCGCCATCCCCGCCTCCGCAGTGAAGCCCCGCCCCCCGTGGAACGTGAGGCTCGCGTGGACCGAGGCCGACGCCCTCTCCGTGTCCTGCCCCGCCCACCGCTACCCCGGCCTGGACTATGACGTGCAGCACCGCGACATCTTCGACCCCGAGTGGCAGGCGAGCGATGGGCGGGGTGGGGCGGGGCCTGACAGTTACCGCCCACCATAGCCCCGCCCATGCGTGGCCACGCCTTCTGATGTGACCTCTGACCCTGCCTCTACCCTTTTTCTCTTGGCTACCCCCCCTTTACAACCCCTGACCTCCCCGACTCCCGAGCCCGCCATGACCTTCACCCCGCCTTGTGGCCCCGCCCCATGACCCTGCTCATGACCCCGTGACCCCGCCCCGTGACCCCGCCCCGCAGACGACCTCCGCCCCACGCTGCAACCTGACGGTGGTCGGGCTGGACCCCGAGCGCTGCTACGACCTCAGGCTGCGGGCGCGGCCGCAGGATTTCTACTACGGCCCCGAGGCGCGGGCGAGCGAGTGGACGCCCGTGATGCACTGGTGGGGGGCGGGGCCCGCGGGTGAGTGACAGGCGGGGCGGGGCCTGGGGTGCCGGCACAGGCGGGGGTCACAGGCGGGGCCACGGCCTCTGAGCCCCGCCCACGCCCCGCCCCACAGCTTCCTGCGCCCCGCGCCCGGCCCCGCCCACGCCCTCCTCCCTCCCCCTCGCCTGCGGCCTCGCGACCCTGCTGACCCTGGCGCTGCTCCTGGCGCTGCTGCGGCTGCGCAGGTGAGGGGGGCGGACCCCGGAGACCTCAGCCAGGGGTCAAAGGTCACATCCTGCCTGAGGAGAGGGGGAAGGGTTCCGGGTTTGTGGCGGGTCAGCATCGGGTCGTGGGGTCAAAGGCCGTGGTCGGGAGCTAAAGGTCACGTGACGTGAGAAACGTGAGGTCAGATGTCAGGCGGCCTGGTTGACCTCCCCGCGTGACCTCTCACCTCCGACCCCAGGGTGAAGGAGGCGCTGCTGCCCTGCGTGCCCGACCCCCGCGGCTCCTTCCCAGGCCTCTTCGAGAAACACGGCGGGAACTTCCAGGTGGGCGGGGCCGGGGTGGGGTTGCGGGAGCCACGCCCACCGCAAGGGCCGCCCATGGCTGCTCTTCCTGTTTTGCGGGCAGCTCACATTTTGTGATTGACAAGCTTCCCCAGTGAGGCCCCGCCCTCATTTCTGTTTCGAGTGTGGACCTCAGCCCCTGCTCCGCACTTCCTGTCACGTGTGCTGCCCCGCCCACTCTTCTGAGTGACAGGCATTTCATGCGCAGGCCCCGCCCCTCACCCCCGCACCTGCCCCACCCCCGCAGGCCTGGATCGCCGCTGCCCAGGCCTCCGCCCCCATCAACGCGAAGCCTGAAGACAACGAGGACGTCATCTGGCCCCAGGGGAAGTGGGCGGAGCCTGAGCTCAGCCCCGCCCCGCCATCCCCGGGCCTGCTGGGTGGAGCCCTGGTGCCGGTGGGCGGGGCCACGTTCGTGGTGGATGACGTAGGCTACGTGACCCTATGACCCCCAGAGGTTGCAGAGAGGCTGGCACTGGGGACCAAGCCCATCGCTTGTCAATCATCCACCGCGGCCGCGTGAAGCGCGAGGAGGCCCCGCCCCAGACTCGGTGCATGCTGGGACGCCCGTGGGGTCGCGGGGTCACTTCCTATTAAAGGCAGAAACAGGCTCCTGGCTCCGGTGCGTTCTTACACCGCTGGGTCGCACAGGGTCAAAGGTCATCTGTCAGGGTCAGGGGTCGTGAGGTCCTGACTCCACCCTGTGTAGCTCTGTTGACCTCCAACCCCAGCGCCTGCGATGTCACCTGGCTGACGTGACATAGCTCAGACAGGAAGTGATGTAATGTGAGACAGGAAGCAACATAATGCAAGTCAGGAAGTGATGTAATGTGAGACAGGAAGTGACATCACATGGTCTGTCACTTGTGCCTCACCTTTTGGAACCGGAAGTGACCCCCACAGTGACCTTGCCATGGATGATAGTCACTGGTACGTCCAGGCCCCGCCCCCTGATGTGACTGACAGTTCGAGCCCTGCTTCAGTGGACGAGGGAATGTGTGATGTCACTGGGATCCTGCCCAGGCTCGGTGAGGCATCATGGGAGGCAGGGCCGGCTGTCGTGACCTCTGAACCCAGTGATGTCACCACCCCTTCACCTGTCAAGCAAGGTCACTTCCTGTCTGGCCGACTTCAGGAGAGCAAGGCAGGGGGATGACGCCCTGTGGACCATCGCCTGCTCTACAGGGGGCGGGACTTCTCGGCCCCGCCCCCACCTGTGGGTCAGGTGACCACACCCCGTGATCCCTCAACCCTGTGATGTGGATCAAAGTCTGGGGTCCCTAAGAGCTGCTCATGGATATGCAAATGAACATGCAGATGAGTATGCAAATCATCCCTGGTTAATGATGGGCCTCATGAATATGCAAATGTTCTGCCCCAGTCAAAGGCCTTGCTTCTCATGAGTATGCAAATGAGCATGCAAATAGGTCCTCAGTTAATCTGGGGTTTCCTGAATATGCAAATCAGAATCTTTAGGCAGATCCTGAACATGCAAATGACCTTAAGCCTGGTCTAGTTCCTCAAAGTTTCCTGACAAGAACAGGAAGTGACATCATTCCAGGCCCGAGGCGGGGCCTGAGGGCTGGTAGCTGTCACTCAAGAGACAGGAAGTGGCCTCAAGAACAGGCTGGTGAGATAGGGTGTTGCTTTGTGTGTGATGTCATCAACCTGAGTGGGGGCGGGGCTACCTATGCATGACTGGGATGGTCGGTGATGTCACTTCCTGTTCAGACCTTATCAGAAGTCACCTGACACTGGACAAGAAAGGGGCGGGGCCACGAGCACAAGCTCTGCCCACAGGACAAGAAGTGATGTCAGGGCACAGGGTGGCAGCTCATGCAAGGCATCATGGGAACTTGAGCCATGTCTGAGGTCAAGGGGGCGTGGTCACCCAGAAACCGGAAGCTGCCCCACCTCCAGTGACATCACCTGATCAATGTCATCTTAGTCAATCCTCTGCCTCAGCTCCAGGACTGGGTTTGAGGTCATGGTCTGGAGGGCGGGGCCAGGACAGATACAGAAATAGTTTATATTAATATTCATGATTATGCTAATGAACCAGGCAAGTGCCAGTCACAGATGAATGGACAACGTCCAAGGTCATGACCCCGAGCGGGTGTGACTGGAGTCTCGTATGGGCGGAGATATGCAAATGAGCTCCAAGATGCCCCAGAGCACTTCCTTGGAGACAGCTGTGAGGTCTTAGGGGGCGTGGCCTGTGGGTCACTGTTGGGTCATGGATGACATCATCGACCCGCCCCCCCCAATCCACAGCAAACCCGGATGTTGATGCGTTTATTTGGGGCGGGTTCAAGTCCTCTTAAGACAGACAATAAAATCAGGAAGTGGGGGTCATGCGGGGGCGGGGCTTCACGTCAGGACAGGAAATGATGTCATCACCCTAGAAATCTGGAGTTTACACCCTGGGTCAGGGGTCACAGGGGTCACACTCACACAGAGGGCTAGCCTGGGGTAAGAACAGGACACAGGTGAGGCCAGAGGTGGGGCGGAGTTCTGGGTGAAGAGTGGGCGGGGCCAGGGAAGATTGACAGCGAGATCTGTGGGGTGGGGCCAGGGGATGTTTAATGGGTGACAAAGGCATGGCCTAGGGAAACTTCCTTCTTAGACAGGAAGTGATGTCATCACAACCAAGAGTGAGGTCAGTGGCCGGGAAAGTGGCGTCGGAGGTCGGCCCCGCCCACTGGGCGCCGGCCCCGCCCCCGGAAGTGAGGTTAGAGCCCCAGGGCGGCCCGTGCTTCTGCGCCTTGAGCCTCAGGTCCGCGATGCTGGAGCTCCTCACAGGCTCCGCCCCCTGAGGCCCCGCCCCCGCCAGCCACGCCCCTGCCACTGGCAGGAAGTGCGGGGGCGGAAACACTAGGTAGGGCGGGGATACAGGTGGGAGGAGCTGCGCGTGGGCCACGCCCCCCTCCTGCAGCCGGGCCTGTGCCTGGGGATGGACAGGAAGTGACGTCGGGAGACAGCGTGACATCACAGGCACGGACAGGAAGTGAGGTCATGGGGCGGGGCTCACCTGCTGGCAGGGCAGGCGCAGGGCGGCCATGTTGACGTAGGGCGCCAGGCGGCAGGTGTCCAGGGAGCCCGCGGTCCCGAGGGTCACGCCTGCGGGGCGGGGCCGTCAGACAGGAAGTCCCGCCCTCTCAAGCTCCGTCCACAAAAAACCACGCCCACCCCAAGCCATCGTGGCTGATCCCGCCCACTTCAGAGGCCCCGCCCTCCCGAGGCCACGCCCCTCACCTCTGTGTGTCTGTGTCTCTTGCTTCCGGCACTTGGCCCGGCGATTCTGGAACCAGACCTGGGGGCGGGGCTTAGAGTGATGGGCGGGGCTCGGAGGGACTGTGGGCTCTGCTATCCCTGCCACCCCCCTGCCTCAGCTCTGTCCCCACCATCCCCACCATTTTCCTGCCTCAGTTCCGTCCCTGCCATCAGGGTCATCCCCCTGCCGCAGCTCCCCGCATCTGCCCGCCCGCCGGCCGTCGTTCCCTCCCTCCATCCCTCGCGGTCACTCACGGTCATTCCCCTGCCTCACACTCTCAGTCATTACCACTCGCGGTCATCCCCCCGCCGCCGCCCCCGCCGCCGCCGCCGCGCAGCTGGCGCTAATGAGAAGTTATGAGCCGCGCGCGGGAATCTGATTTACGCCCGTGCGGGGCGGGGGCGGCGACCCCGCGGGGACCGAGGAACGCGGAGGGGGCGGGGGCTGTCAATCAGGGGCGGGGGCGGGGCCGCGGGGGCCTTGCTTCTGTCCTTCGGTGTTTTCACACAAAAGCTGAAGCAGGTGGATGAGCGCGAGTGAAGAGTGTGAGGCCGGGGGATGGCCGTGAGTGCACAGTGAGGCAGGTAGATGGTGGGGAATGGAGCTGCGGCAGGGGGATGGCCGCAAGTGCGCGGCTCCTGTTTCCTCAGCCCGGACCCGCGTCCTGCGAAGCGGGAACGAAATCCGGGGCCCCGGGGTCACGCGGGTCGGGGGTCGAGGGTCACGGGGGCGGGGCCGCGGCTGTGGGCGTGGCCACGAACCCCCGGACCCCTGACCCCGAAACACCGCCCGCGTTCGTTGATCCACGTCGTGACCTCGCGCGCGCCCGCCGCCCCTCGGTGCCCCGCCCCTGGAGCTCGCAGACCACGCCCGGACCACGCCCCTCCGAAGAGCCCCGCCCCGCACTCAGGCCCCGCCCCTCCGCCGTCTCTATAGCCCGCATTCGTTGACTTCGTAGTAATTGCTCATTTAAATAAAACATTATTTAAGCCCCGCCCCTCGTCTCGGGCCCCGCCCCTCGGCCCAGGCCCCGCCCCGCACCTGCACCCGAGCCTCGGGGAGCCCCAGCCGCGCGCTCAGCTCCTCCCGCGCGAAGGCGTCTGGGTAATGCGAGTCCTCGAACGCGCGCTCCAGCGCGCGCAGCTGCTCGGCCGTGAAGCTCGTGCGGCTGCGCCGGGGCCGCGGGGCGGGGCCTGCGGGGTCGCGGGGTCGGGGCCAGGGGGTCACGGTCACTCGCGGTCATCCCCCTGCCTCACAGTGTCACTCGCAGTCATCCCCCTGCCTCACAGTTTCACTCGCGGTCATCCCCCTGCCTCACACTGCACTCCTAGGCATTCCCCTGCCTCACACTCTGCACTCGCGGTCACTCGCTGTCATCCCCCTGTGGTAGATCCGTCCGTCCATCCGCCCGGGCCGGGAGGCGGGATCTGAGGGGTCGTGGATGACGTCAAATAATAAAAAAAAAATTAAAAACCCGGGGGCCACAAAACCCCCACGCGGGTCTGTGATGTCACGCGCCCGGGGTCGCGGGGTGAAAGCCGTCAATCCCCTGCCGCGGACAGGACGGGAAGCGCAGTGCTGGCCACTCCCCGGCCGCGGATTCCGTTGTCGGGGAACTGGCGGTCACTCCGCTGCCGTGGATCCGTCCGTCCCTCCATCCGCGGTCCCGGCCCGGTCACTCGCGGTCAACCCCCTGCCGTTGATCCGTCCATCCCGGGGGTCCGCGGGGTCTCCGGGCCCTGCCCGCCGGGGCCCCGCTCCCCCACCGGCGGACCGCGCTGAGGACTGCGCCGCACTCACCCCCGGGGTCCGCGTCGCCGTCGTCCCCGCGCCCGGTGCCCGCGGCCCCGCGCGGACCGCGGTGAGAGCACCGCGACCCCGGCCCCGCCCCCGACTTCCGGTCCCCTCGGGGCCCGAACTCGGACACGAAGGCCGCGAGCCGCTCCATGGTCCGGGTCGCGGGCTCTGATCGCCGGCCCCGCCCACCGGCCCCGCCCACCGGCCCCGCCCACCGGCCCCGCCCACGCCCACCGCCCACGGGCTCGGAAGGAGGAAACGCGTGAGAGGCAGGTGGATGACCGCGAGTGACCGCGAGCATCGGAGGCAGCGGAATGACCGCGAGTGAACAAGACAGACGGACCTTGGATCTACGGCAAGGGGATGACCGCGAGTGACCGCGAGCATCGGAGGCAGCGGAATGACCGCGAGTGACCGGGACTAACGGATCTACGGCAGCAGAGTGACCGCTAGTTCCCCGACAACGGAATCCGCGGCCCGGGAGTGGCGGGCACTGCGCTTCCCGTCGTGTCCGCGGCAGGGGATTGACGGCTTTCACCCCACGACCCTGTGCGCCCCCCGATCCCCTAGTGAACCCGCAGGACCCGCCCCCAGGCCCGGGCGGATGGACGGACTGATCTACAGCTGGGGAATGACTGCGAGTGAGCGCGAGCATCGGAGCAGGGAGATGACTACGACTTCGGGATCCGAGGCAGGGGGGTTACCGCGACCGTGGTGCTGCGGCCGGAGGATGATGGCCAGTAGAGTCCGAGGCAAGGGAATGACCATGACTGCTGGATCCGAGACCGGGGAATGACAGGGAGTGGAGTCCGAGACAGGGGAGTGACAGCGAATGGAGTCCGACACGGGAGTGACCGCGACCGCGGGATCTGAGGCAGGGGACTGACTCGAGTTGTGGGGAGCGGGAGGGGGGCAGGGCTTACGCCCCTCAGTAAAGAATGATTGACAGACGCACGAAGCGCCCTGGCCCCTCCCTTGGGCTTCGGAATTAAATTATGCAAATTATGCAAATTATGCAAATGAGATCCCCCCCTCGGCAAACCGGATTATCCCGGCCACAGCTGCTCATGTCTGAGATGGGGCGGAGGCGGGTCCCTAAACTTCCCAAGCCCCGCCCACAGCACCCGGGCCCCGCCCCTGGCCCATCAGCCCCGCCTCTCCTCGCCTTGCTGTCTTTTCTGTGCTCTGTCTGGTGTTGGCCCCGCCCACAGCGCCAGGGCCCCGCCCCAGTGTTTAGGCCACGCCCCTCCACTTTGTGCCATCACTGCTGCGAGTGACCCGATGCTAATGTTGCGGCAGGGGGATGACCGCGATGGACGGAGTGAGAGGCAGGGAGCTGAACTACCGCAGGGGGATGGCAGGGATGGAGCTGGAGCAGGGGAATGACTCTCAGTACGGATTTCTCCCGCGCTGACCTGCGACCCCGGCGTGTGACGTCACGGCGGGAGCGAGTGAGTCCCGGCCCGGTGACGTCACACCGGGGAAATCCCCCAGGACTGACCCCGCCCCTGTCATTCATTCATTCTCCCGCCCTGACCCCACTGTCAATCACGAGCCGCGCTCCTAGTCGCCTTTTACCCGCGGTTCTTTAAAGCGGGTGACGTCACACGGCCCCGCCCCCTGCCCGTCCATCATTTTCCAGCCCCCACCACACGGCGCTGGCCCCGCCCCCGCTGTCAATCATAATTCAGAGTAAATTGAAATCTGAGCGCACGTCCCCTGGGACTAAAAATTGAATCTGAGGGGCGGGGCTGAGGCCCTGGGGAGGCCCCGCCCCCTACGCCGCCGAGGCCGCCGGGAGCTGCGGGATTCGATTAGACAGACGGGGACGCGGTCCCCCCCATCCCCCTGCCTCAGCTCCGCCATCGCGGTCATCCCCGTGCCTCACACTGTGCACTCGCGGTCATCCCCCTGTCTCACACTGTGCACTCGTGATCATCCCCCTACTTCAGCTCCATCCCCTTGTCACAGCCATGTTGCTGCTCCAGCGGCATCACGGCCATCCCCCTGCCTCAACTAGAACACAGGCATGTGAGGCGAGTGACAGGAACAGGGGTCACGCGACCTTCGGGATTCGAACTCGCGTCTCACAATGCGGAGGGCGGGGCACGGTGACGCGCGCAGTGAGGCGCATGCGCAGCACGGGACCGCTCATTCTGCCGAGGCGCGTGCGCGACCGCAAACCTTCCAGGGGACACAGTGCGCATGTGCCGACCCCTGAGGCCCACACTGCGCACGCGCCACCCCTTCCCAAAGCGAACGACTGCGCATGCTCATCCGCCCGGTTCCGGGATCGGCCTCGGGACGAGCACTGCGCATGCGCGCGCCGCTTCCAGGGTCTCGGAGACCGAGCGGCTGCGGCCCGGATCCGGGAGAGTGCGCGGGGCGACGCTGTTTGATGACGCGCGATGTGGTCGACCTGGTGACTCGGCAACCGCGCCACGGGAATCCCACGTCCCCCGCGCGCACAATATTTATTGTTGTCGCGTTTCCTGACGTTATTCCCGCGCGCCCCGTCCACCAGCGCGGACTCCTGGGGTGGGATATGCGGTTGTCATGGGAACAGGGGGCGGGGCCCGGCCCTGTCAGTTACTTGGCGCGGCCATTTGTTGTGGTTTCGCCACCGGCGCGAGCGAGTCTGTGTCTCAGTCCCGGGTCGATCTACGTTGTGTTCGCGGCCGGTGACGAAATCGCGGCGCGCCCACTCATCAATCAGTCGCCTTGTCTATTTTGACTGTAGGCGCGGCCGCCTTGTTTTGGTCGCAGCCCGCAACGTCATCAGTGCACGCCCACGTGTTGTCGCGGCCCCGTGACGCCATCAGCCCGCGCCGGGTCAGTCTGCGCGGCCCCGCTCCCGGCCCCGCATCCCGCCGCGATGCCCCCCGGGAAGCCGCTGCAGCCGCGGCTGCAGATGAAGGTGGACGAGCTCTTCCGGCGTTGGCTCAGCGATCCCGACACGCAGCGCGCACTCAGCGACGGCCTGCGGCGCATCCGCGATGACGTCACGCCCGACCACGCGACCCCCGCCCGCAGGACCCCCGCGCCGCACCAGGGCGCTAGGCCGTCGCCAGGACCGCGGAGGACGACGGGACACGGCGCGGTGAGTCCCTGGGGAATTACCCTGTGGGCGGGGCTGTGACGTCACAGCGGGACAGCCCTCTGACGTCACGGGGAAGCCCTGCGGCCGCGACGTCCGGACTAGGGGGTGGAGCCGCACGTCGGGGTCACATCCAGGTCATCGGAGAGGGTCGTTGGGGTCACGGCGGCGCAGGGGTCACACTGAGGTCAAAGGTCGAGGTTTACATGTGACGTTGGGGACAGATTTCACTATGGTAGGTTAGGGGTTGCGCAGGTCAAGGGTCACCGCCGTCGGGCGGGGAGGGGGAACCGGAAACACCGCACAGTTTATCCGGGAGACTCCGGCCACGCCCCGGCCACGCCCACCACAGCTGTCCGAGCCACGGGCAGAGTCACGTGACCCGAGGACTAGCGAGGACGGCGGGGAACGAAGGGGAGCGGGCGGGCAGGCGGGCGGACTCGAAGGAGGTCCGGGCCCCGCGCGTGACCCTGCGGTGACCCCTGATCTCTGACCCCGAGCGTCATGGCCTCCGCGTTGCCGTGAATGGATCGCGCTGCTCGCCGACCCCGCCCCCCGGGGTCTCGGAGCCCCGCGGCCCCGCCCCCCGCCTGTCCAGAGCGCATGCGTACGCGCGCCCCGTGCCCGCGCCGCGACCCCAGCGACCCCGCGGTGCGGCTGGCGCTTGCGGCGCTGGCCCGGGGCTGCGACCTGGTTTTCCCGTCGCGCTTTCGGAAGCGGCTGCGGGACTTTCGGCAGGTGCGGGCTCGCGGTGGGTCGGCGGCGGGGTGAGTGACAGGAGGGGCGTGGTCTCAGCTGCCGCGGGGTGAGTGACAGGAGGGGCGTGGTCTCACCTGCCGCGGGGTGAGTGACAGGAGGGGCGTGGTCTCAGCTGCCGCGGGGTGAGTGACAGGAGGGGCGTGGTCTCAGCTGCCGCGGGGTGAATGACAGGAGGGGCGTGGTCTCAGCTGCCGCGGGGTGAGTGACAGGAGGGGCGTGGTCTCAGCTGCCGCGGGGTGAATGACAGGAGGGGCGTGGTCTTAGCTGCCGCGGGGTGAGTGACAGGAGGGGCGTGGTCTTAGCTGCCGCGGGGTGAGTGACAGGAGGGGCGTGGTCTCAGCTGCGGCGGTGTGAGTGACAGGAGGGGCGTGGTCTCAGCTGCGGCGGGGTGAGTGACAGGAGGGGCGTGGTCTCAGCTGCTGCGGGGTGAGTGACAGGAGGGGCGTGGTCTCAGCTGCCGCGGGGTGAGTGACAGGAGGGGCGTGGTCTCAGGTGCTGTGGGGTGAGTGACAGGAGGGCGTGGTCTCAGCTGCTGTGGTGTGAGTGACAGCTGAGGCGTGGTCTCAGCTGCTGCAGAGTGAGTGACAGAAGGGGCGTGGTCTCAGCTGCCGCAGGGTGAGTGACAGGAGGGGCG
Source organism: Arvicanthis niloticus (assembly GCF_011762505.2). NCBI lineage: Eukaryota > Metazoa > Chordata > Mammalia > Rodentia > Muridae > Arvicanthis > Arvicanthis niloticus. The sequence continues at coordinate 38,426,516 of NC_133434.1, forward strand.
TGGTCTCAGGTGCGGCCGTGTGAGTGACAGGAGGGGCGTGGTCTTAGCTGCCGCGGGGTGAGTGACAGGAGGGGCGTGGTCTCAGGTGCTGCGGTGTGAGTGATAGGAGGGGCGTGGTCTCAGCTGCTGCGGGGTGAGTGACAGGAGGGGCGTGGTCTCAGGTGCTGCGGGGTGAGTGACAGGAAGGGCCTGGTCTCAGCTGCCGCGGGTTGAGTGACAGGAGGGGCGTGGTCTCAGCTGTTGACCTCCGACCTTTTGACTTTGCCCCTGCAGGTCCAGGTCGGCAGGGAGGAGGAGCAGGAGGAGGAGCCGCCGCCGCCGGCCCCGCCTCCCGGCTGCAGCGTCCCCGCCTTCTACTTCCCGCGGGGCCGCCCACAAACGGGCGCCTGGGTCGTGGATGATGTCATTGCGGACGTGGAGCGGGCGTTCGCCGCTTTCCCGCAGGAGAGGGCGGGGCTGGATGACATGGGCGTCGTGGCAAAGGTGGGTGGGTCTGGGGGTGGGGTTTGGATGGTGGGCGGGGCCTGGTCGTGCCTTCTTGGTCTGGGGGGCTGTGGGCGGGGCCTGATGTGACTGAATGACCTCTTGTGTCTCCCTGTGCGTCACGCCGGCCCCGCCCCCTCCGCTGGCCCCGCCCCCAGGCTTGCCGCTGCCCGCTCTACTGGAAGGCCCCGTTGTTCTACGCTGCCGGCGGGGAGCGCACGGGTTCCGTGTCTGTTCACACCTTTGTAGCTGTGTGGCGGAAGTGAGTGCGCGGGGGCGTGGCTCCCGAGGGGCGTGTTTCGCAGCGATGATGTCACTGGAGGCCCGCCCCCGACGCGGGAAGGCACTGAACCCCAGTGTCAGTCACCGGAGGGTGGGCAGGGTGGGCAGATGCCAGGGGGCGGGGCCCCGGGTGGGCGTGTCCCGGGCGGTGATTCCACAACCCCGCCCCCAGGGTGCTGCTGACGTGTCACGACGATGCCTCCAAGTTCTTGCAGCTGCTGGGCAGCCCCGGGAGCCGCGGCCTTGCCCAGGAGGACTTCGTGCCCTTTCTCCAGGTGGGCGGGGTCCCTGACCACGCCCCATCAGGCTGGACACGCCCCGTTTGCAGGCCCCTCCCACAGGCTGTCACTCTTATCCTGTCCCTGCTCATCTATGCTTCTGGGTGACCACGCCCTGTCTCTGGCCCCGCCCCCGACCCCACCCTCTCCTGCAGGATGTGGTGAACTCTCACCCCGGACTGTCGTTCTTGAGAGAGGCGTCCGAGTTCCACTCGCGCTACATCACCACGGTGAGTGGCCACGCCCCGGCCTCGCCCACCCGCGTGGACACGCCCATCCCGACGACCACGCCCATCGCAGGACACGCCCCGGCCCATCACATAGCCTGTCAGGGCCTTGCTTATACCGATGGCAACTCCCACATGCCGTGCCACTGCCTGGCCACGCCCACACGGACTCACAAGGGAAACAGCTGAGCACACAAGGACCCGCCCCTGGCTAGTCAGTCACCTGCGGACTCGCTCCTGAGGACACGCCCACACCTGTCTGACTCCACACTGACCCGTGACCTTGCCCCGCAGCCCCGCCCCGCAGCCCCGCCCCCTGACCCCGAGGTCTCGCCCCCAGGTCGTCCAGCGCATCTTCTACACAGTTAACCGGTCGTGGTCAGGCAGGATCACGTGCGAGGAGCTTCGGCGGAGCAACTTCCTGCAGGTGGGCGGGGCCTCGGGCACTTCCTGTGAGGGCGGGACCTGTAGGCCTCTCCACCATGTGCATGGCTCGTGATGGGCGTGTCCTCACTGACATAGGCGTGTCCTCGTTGCTGTGGGTGTGTACTCACTCTGACCCCGCCCCCAGGCCGTGTCGCGGCTGGAGGCGGAGTCAGACATCAACCGCGTGACCGACTTCTTCTCATACGAGCATTTCTACGTCATCTACTGCAAGTTCTGGGAGCTGGACGGCGACCACGACCTGATGATTGACAGGCGGGACCTGGCACGGCACGCTGATGGGGGTGAGGGGCGGGACCGGGGGCGTGGTCTTTCGGAGGTGGGGGGCGGTGCCAGGAATTAAATGTAATCTTGGATTGTCTTAAGCAACCAACTACTATGAAGCCGATAATAGGAAAAGATGTTGGGGGCGGAGCCTGGGGAGTTGGGCGGGGCCTGACGTCACGGGGGCGTGGCCTCACCGCCGCCCTGCCTGCTGCAGCCATCTCCTCCAGGATGATCGACCGCATCTTCTCAGGCGCCGTGACCCGGTATGACCCCGCCTCCCCCGCAGGGTGGGTGGGGCCTGGGTGACATCCCCGCCGATGTCGCGATGACCCGCCCATGACACGCCCACCCACAGGGGCCGGAAACCAAAGGGCGGGAAGATCGGGTACGCGGACTTTGTATGGTTCCTGCTTTCGGAGGAGGACAAGACCACGCCCACCAGGTGGGTGGGACGTCGGGTGGGCGGGGCCTGGGCACCCGAAAGTCTGAGTTCTGTAGTGTCTGGTCACTTCCTGTTAAAGCCACGCCCCCACTGACCCTGCCCTGTGACCCCACCCTGTGACGTCACCCGTGACCCGCTGACCCCGCCCCGTCCCGCAGCGCCGAGTACTGGTTCCGCTGCATGGACCTGGACGGCGACGGCGCGCTCTCCATGTTCGAGCTCGAGTTCTTCTACGAGGAGCAGGCGCGGCGTCTGCTCGCGCGCGCGGTGGAGCCGCTGCCCTTCCCCGACCTCGCCCGCCAGGTGCTCGACCTCGTCGCCCCTCGGTGCCCGGGTGAGCGGCCCCTGACCCCAGGGTGACCCCAAAGTCCTGCAGTGACCACTGACCCCTGTGTGAAATCATGACCCCGTGTGACCCCGTGTGACCCTGTGTGACCCTCGGCTGACATCATACTAACTCCGTTTGACCCCACGTGACATCACACGTCATCCTGCACGATGTTACGTGTGAGTCTCCCACAGCCCCAAGGGAGGTCACATGTAACCCGCGTGATGTCATGTGTGACCCCCGTGTGACCCCCGTGACCCCACGGTGACCCCGCGGCCCCTCCCCCAGGCCGCATCACGCTGCGGGACCTGAAGCGCTGCCAGCTCGCGGGTCAGTTCTTCGACACCTTCTTCAACGTGGACAAATACCTGGAGCACGAGCAGCGGGAGCAGGCGGCGCCCACGCGGGTGGGCGGGGCCGGGGCTGGGGTGGGCGGGGCCGGGGCTGGGGTGGGCGGGGCCGGGGCCGGGTGGGCGGGGCCGGGGCTGGGTGGGCGGGGCTGGGGCGGGGTCAGATGTGGGCTTGGGTGGGTGGAGTCATTGGTCTGGGGTGGAGTCACAGGTCAGTGGGCGTGGTCGGAGTGGAGTCACGGGATCACATGGGGTCTCATGGTCCCGGCCCCGCCCCCAGGACGCGGACGCTGACCCCGCCCTCTCTGATTGGGACAAGTACGCGGCTGAAGAGTACGACTTCCTGGTGGCCGAGGAGGCGGCGGACACGTGGGACGGCGGGTGAGGGGGCGGGGACTCGGCGGAGGTGACCCTGTGACCTGTTGCCCTTCAGAAGTCCCCGCCCCACGTCAGTCCATCCACACGCCCTTCCGTAGGCCCACCCACGTTACCTAAGCCACACCCCTCGCACCCAAGTCCTGCCCTAACCTGCCACTCAGGGCTTGGGTCCGCCTCTTGATACCTGGCCACGCCCACCATGTTATGGCCCCACCCACTTTGCCCTCCATGCTTGCCCACGCCCATTCGCTATAGCCCCGCCCCTTAGCCCTGCCCGCTGATGCCCAACCGCGGACTCTCCCTGTGTCCCCACCCGTCACTAAGTACCGCCCACTTTCCTCTGGCTCCGCCCTCTCACTGGCCCCACCTCCAGGTTCGAGCCCTCGCTGTGCTCCGTGGATCTGTTTGACTTCACGGATGACGACCTCCAGCTGCTGTGACCCTGCGCTCGCTCGGGGACCTGCTGTGCTCCCGCAGCGGAGTGTGGCCCTACTGTGTGCCGTGGACTCGCGAGTCACACGTGCTGCGGTGTCGGAGGACACCAGGACTGTGGTCGGGTTTTGTGGACCTCACGTGGCTGTGACGCCACGTGACCTGTAGCCCTACTGTGTGCAGAGCAGCACCTGTGGCTGACACTGCATCATCTTTGTATTTTTGAATAAAGAGTTTGAGAGATTTTCATTCTGTGTGGCGAAGTCGGCGCACAGTCAGGACGGCGCACAGTCAGACGCAGAACCAGCAGCTCACGGCTCCTGAGTGACAGCCGGGGTGAGTGTCCAGGCCACGCCCCCTCCGCGAAGTCGCACAGAACTCAGGCCCGGGTGAGGCTGCACCTGTCAATCAGGACCATAAGGAGGAGCCTTGTAGTCCAGGCCCTGCCCCCATGACACCTCTGGCCATGCAGGTCCCTGGCCACACCCACCTGCAGTGGGTCAGGGTCGGGGTCAAGGGTCAGGGGTCGGGGTCTTTGCTTGTAAGAAGGCGCTCCCCACCCACCCACCGACCCCTCCTTTCCCACCACTCGCGCGTCCCCTCTGCTGGGGCCACAGAGCCTCCAAACCCAGTGCCTCCTGTGTCACTGATGCGGGACAGGGCTATCCTCGGCTACACGGGCCGGCCGGTGTGCGCTGTGGTTGGTTGTCAGTCCCTGAGGGGCTGCGTGGTTCCCCCCCCCTCCCCCCCCCCCGCGGATGGAGCGGATCACGTGACAGGGTTGTCTCTGGATGACGTCAACTTCCGACTGACTCTGCTCCACTTTTACCCTACATTTCCCGTAGACAGGAAATGGTCTAAAGTGTCTGAGTGACGTCACCCCTCCCGTTTACCCGCCGGTTCCGGTTCCGGTCCCCGCTGTCGGGTGTTTGGGTGACGCTGTGTCACTGAGGACAAACCCCGCAGGTCCCTGAGGTCGGGGCCGCGTCCCTCCGGATGATGGTCCAACCTCAGTTACCGGCGTGAAATGTGACAACGCACAGCTCCTCGTTCTGGATTCCACGTTCAGATGCACTTACAGGCTTCTTCGCCCGTGATACAGAACCCACGCCTGAAGTTTAAAATATACACATACACACGTTTAAATGTACATATACACTTAAAATATATATGTTTAAATTCAAAATAAAAACTTAAAATCAAATTTACATATACATTTAAATATACAAATTTACATACACATTTAAATATACAAATTTACATATACATTTAAATATACAAATTTACATATACATTTAAAACCAAACTTTAAAATCAAACATATATATATATACACAATTAAAATTTAGTAACTACACATAAAGCGTAATATTTTGTGATTCCTGTTTGAATATTGTTACAGTCTAATGAAGTACAGTGTATGCACGTTAACAGAGACGTTTCTCCCCATTCCAGGTTTTGCTTTAAATTTAGAAAAACTTTAGTCATTCTGAGAGTCTCGTATAACATGCTTTCTTCATATTCATCAAATAATTCTTACTAGATCTACGATACCTCTTCTCTCCTCACCCAACAAAGTATCATTATTTTTTATTTATAAATCAATTGAGAAAAACTTATGCCACATAAATATTTTGTTTGTATTCAATCACTTTAGGAAGAAAAATTTCAAAAATCTATATAACTCAAATGTTACACATGTAACATTGCATGATGTAGTAAGTATTGTGTGACATTCAGGCATTGGAGGCTGATACAAAATAATATCGTGCCTGAAAGTGATAAGTGATGCTGGTTATCAGACATATATGTATAGCAATACCTGTTAATGACATATATGTATTATGTAATTACATATAGACTATGAAATTTAGTTACATATATATGTAAACATAAATGTGTCATTATACACAAAACGTATACACACATTACACACACACACACACACACACACACGTATCGCATCAGGTTCCCTCCTCCGTGTGTAGTGTGACATGCGCTGCTGGATTTAGGAAAATTCATCAGAAACTCACATCACACTGCTGATTTGATTGCGCCCAGTGACCACAAAATGAGATTTCCAATGAGACAGGTTTATGTTCGCCTGCAGGAAGAATGTTGCTCAATTTAAGTATCTTCTCTTCCCGCAGTAGAAATGTAAAATGAACTTGATGGAAACCAGGGACTTAAAAATCTCTGTGTTTCAGAATTTAATTATTTGAATGATATCAGTATTTTTTGGGCCCTGAAAATAACCTGCAGTATCTTCTATAAACAACTAATTTCTCTCACAATATGGTGGTTAGTGCTTTTATATTCTGTAGACAACGTTTAAGACAACAAACATTTGTAACCATTAACTTTACATGATTCCCTCATGTTGGCACTTCAAGTCTGTGTGAGGCTCTGTGCTTCCGTTTCCACTGAGTCTAGACAAGGCAGCTGAGGTAGAAGTACATATCCCACACACAGGCAACAGCATTTGGGATAGCCTCCTGCTACAGATGTTTGGGACCTACATGAGACCAAGCTGCTTATCTGCTACATATGTGCAGGGAGGCCTAGATCCAACCCATGTATGTAGTTTGCTTGGTGGTCCAGTCTCCAAGAGCCTCAAGGGTCCAGGTTAGTTGATTCTGTTGGTCTTCCTGTCAGGGATTGGTGCTTGTCCATGGGATGAGTCTCAAGTTAGGCCTGTTATTGGATGACCTTTCCATTAGTCTCTGCTCCATCTCTAATCTCTTTATTTTTTGTATTTTAGGATAAGTCTTGGGTTGAACATTTTGTAGGTTGGTATTGTAGAGTTGACTTAATACTTATGTTAATTGAGCTCCCCCAAATTACATTCAATAATCCACAACATTGGGGCTGGTAGAGAAGAACTCTGCCACTGAGGATGGGAGATCAGAGCAGATTAATCACTTACAACCTACAGGTGGATTGGTCTCCTTCTGCCTCCATGAGGATTCCTGCCTGGGCACAGGAGGCAGCCTCCCCAGTCTCTATATTCCCACTGCAGTGAGTCACACCTAAGGACACCCCTATTGATTCTTGGGTACCTCCCCTATCACAGGTCTCCATTTTTTTCCAGGAGATGCTCCCTACTACCCACCGTCAGTTGCAGATTTTCATTCTTTCTCATGATGATCTCATCTGGTCATCCCCATTGCCCCTCCTACACCAGACCCCACCCCCACTCCCACTGTTATCCAGATCCTCTTTCCCACCCGGTTCCCTCCCTTCATCCCTGCTTCTAAGTGAGGCTCAAGCATCCTTGCTTGTGCCCTCCTTCCTGTCCAGCCTCCTTGGGTCTATGAAATGTACCATGGGGCTCCTGTATTTTATGACTAATATGTAGGACCATGAAAGGCAGCCTGGTTCATGGTTGAGCTAAGGTTAGAAACCCCAGTGTCCCTAAAGGGACAGCAGGCATTTTACCTGGTTCCTGGACCTTAGGCTCCTGGCAGGTGGCCATAGCCCTTCATAGATTTATGTTCTTCAGTCATGTAAGGAAAATGCCCCAAGACTCTCTGTAGGTAGACAGACATGACCTGTGGTCAGGGAACCTCAAGACAGATCTCCATTTTAATGAGGTACCCAAAGGGCTGGAGGCTTAGACAATAAACTCCCCTTTCCAGACAGTCCTTCCTGCAAAAAGTATTTAACCTCAGGCCTGCCCTGAGAACTCAGTAAGGTTTTATTCATCCACTTTTCTCCATGAAAATAAATGCCTTAAAACCCTGGACTGTCTCCTTTCACTGGGATCCGCCATGTTGAGCAATGCAGCAGGCCTTCACCTAAAGAGCCTTGTAGTCTCCTGCAGAAGGCCTCTCAGTGCTCTCTCCACAGCCACCTGCTGACCAAGCCAAGAATTCATCCCGCACCATCCAGCCAGAGCTCCCCACTTTCCCCTTTGCCTGGGGGCCCGATGCAGCTTGTGGGCCCCCACTTTGCTCTCAGCCCTTCAGTGACTCCCAGCGGTTCCTGGGTGCCCGAGACCCTGAGAACCAGATGGCCTTGGCCTCTATGCAGGCCTGGGGCCCCTGAGCGGGCTCCAGCATCCCTGGGACCTCAGACTGCACTGCCCCACACCTGGAGCAGTGTCCTGTGACTTCCCTATAGTCCAACTTCCCGAGTGTGTTGCCTCTCTGAGTGGCCGAAGCCCTGTGGTGGGGCAGACATGGAACCCCATTAACCCTACACATTAGTATATATTAATACACTATAAGTGAGTACATATTATGTACTCACTTGCGACTTGGTGACCTCACTCAGGATGATAATCTCATGATCCATACACTTTCAAAATCCATTGAAAAATTCATAATGTGTTTGCTTTTCATAGATGAGTAGTACCCCATTGTGTAGATGTACCACATTTTCTTTATCCATTCTCAGTTGAGGGACATCTAGGTTGATTCTAGTTTCTCGCTGTTATGAATAAAGCTGCTATGACCATAGTTGAGCAAGTGTCTTTGTGGGATTGTAGAGCAAGCCCAGGAGTTGTATAGATGGGTCTTAAAGTAAAACTATTCTTAGTTTTCTGAGAAAACTCCTAATTGATTTCCAAAGTCATTGTACAAGTTTGCACTTCCATCAGCAATGGAGGAGTGTTCCCCTTGATGCACATCCTACCCTGCATGTGCTTTCCCTTGAGATTTTTTTAAAATTAAATTAAAATTTAGATTTTTACTTATTTATTTCATATCTCGCTCCTTGGCCTTCCACGGGTCATCTTCCACAATCTTTCCCCAGTCTCCCCTTTCCTTCACCTCTGTGTGGGTGGGGGCCCACTGAGTATCCTTCCCACCCTGGCATTGTGAGGCAAGGTGCTTTCTCTTTCACCAAGGCCAGACAAGGTAGCCCAGCTAGTAGAACACATCCCACACACAGGTATCAGCTTTTGGGATAGCCCCTGTTCCAGTGGTTTGGAACAAAACATGAAGACCAAGTTGCACATCTGCTACATATGTGTGGGGAGGCCTAGGTCCAGCCTGTGTTTTCTTTGGTGGTTCTGACTCTGAGAGCTCTGAGTGTTCAGGTTAGTTTACTCTGTTGGTCTTCTCTATCTCCTTTGGGTCCCATAATCCTTCCTCCTGTTCTTTCATAAGAGTCCACAAGCTCCATCCAACTTTTGGTTGTAGGTGTCTGTATCTGTCCAAGTCAGCTGCTGGGTGGGGCCTCTCAGAGAACAATATGTACAGGCTTTGAAGCAAGATCTAATTATCCTTTGAACTTCTTCACTGTCAGTTGTTGTGTGTCCCTTTTCACCTCTCATTTTGATTTTTTTGGATACTGTCTGTGAAATCACTCATTCCAAACAGTTCTGACACAACCAAGATAATAGGAAAGACAAGGCTCCAGTCAGAGACAGCTCAGGTAGCACCAAGGAGATCCAGATGGGGAAAGAAGGCAAGCACAAGAATACAACCACCAGCAGCCCAGAGTACTTGGTTTCATCAGAACCTAGTTCTCCCACATTGGAAAGTCCTGAATTCCCCATATCACCAGGAAAGCAAGAGTCAGATCTAAAATCACTTCTAATGACGATAGAGAACTTTAAGAAGGACATAAATAACACCCTCAAAGAAATTGAGGAGAACAGAACTAAAAAGGTGAAGGAATTGAACAAAAAACATCCAGGACATAAAAATGGAAGTAGAGACAATTAAGAAATTACAAAGGGAGACTACCAGGGATATAGAAAACCTGGGAAAGAAATCAGGAGTCATAGATACAAGCATCACCAACAGAATACAAGAGATAGAAGAATCTCAGGTGCAGAAGATACCATAGAAAATATTAACACAACTGTCAAAGAAAACACAAAATGCAAAAAGTTCTTAACACAAAACATCCAGGAAATTCAGGACACAATGAGAAGACAGAACTTAAGGATAATAGGTATAGAAGAAAGTGAGGATTCCCATCTTAAAGGGCCAATAAATATTTTCAACAAAATTATAGAAGAAAACTTCCCTAATCTAAAGAATGAGTTGCCCATAATCATCCAAGAAGCCTATAGAACACCAAATAGACTAGACCAGAAAAGAAATACCTCCCGTCACATAATAATCAAAACACAAAATGCACAAAACAAAGAATTTTAAAAGCAGTAAGGGAAAAGGTCAAGTAACATATAAAGGCAGACCTATCAGAATTACACCAGACTTCTCACCAGAGACTATAAAAGCTAGAAGATCCTGGACGGATGTCATACAGACCCTAAGAGAACATAAATGCCAGCCCAGGATATTATACCCAGCAAAACTCTCAATTACCATAGATGGAGAAACCAAGATATTCCATGACAAAACCAAATTTACACAATATCTTTCCACAAACCCAGCACTACAAAGAATAATAGCAGGAAAGCTCCAATATAAGGAGGGCAATTATACCCCAGAAAGAGCACGAAAGTAAGCCTCTTCCAACAAACTCAAAAGCAGACAAACACACAAACAATGCCTCCGCTGTTAACAGAAATAACAGGAAGCAATAATCTCCTCTCCTTAATATCTCTTAACATCAATGGACTCAATTCCCCAATAAAAAGACATAGGCTAACAGGCTGGAGACACAAAGAAGAAGACAAGGGAAAGCCCACACTCACATGGGAATTGAACAATACTCTACTCAATGATAATGTGGTCAGGGAAGAAATAAGGAAAGAAATTAAAGACTTTTTAGAATTTAATGAAAATGAAGACACATCATACCAAAACCTATGGGACACAATGAAAGCGGTGCTAAAAGGAAAACTCATAGCTCCAAGCGCTTACAAAAAGAAACTGGGGAGGGTATACACTAGCAGTTTGACAACACACTTGAAAGCTCTAGAACAAAATGAAGCAAATACACCCAAGAGGAGTAGAAATAATTAAAGTCAGGACTGAAATCAACTAAATAGTAACAACAACAAAAAAACTATACAAAGAATCAATAAAACTAGGAGTTGGTTGGTTAAGAAAATCAACAAGATAGATAAACCCTTAGCTAGACTAATCAGAGGGCAGAGAGACAGTATTCAGATTAATAAAATCAGAACTGAAATGGGGGACATAATAACAGAAACTGAGGAAATCCAAAAAATCATCAGATCTTACTACAAAAGCCTATACTCAACAAAATTGGAAAATCTGGATGAAATGGACAATTTTCTAGACAAATACCAGTTACCAATGTTAAATTGGGAGCAGATAAACCATCTAAGCAGTCCCATAACCCTGAAAGAAGTAGACGCAGTCATTAAAAATCTAGTCACCAAAAAAAAGTCTGGGACCAGATGATTTCAGTGCAGAATTCTATCAGACCTTCAAGGAAGATCTAATACCAATTCATTTCAAAGTGTTCCACAAAGTAGAAGTAGAAGGAACACTGCCAAATTCATTCTATGAAGTCACAACCATGCTCATACCTAAACCACACAAAGACCCAACAAAGAAAGAGAACTTCAGACCAATTTCCCTAATGAATATCGATGCAAAAATACTCAATAAAATTCTCGAAAACTGAATCTAAGAACACATCAAAACAATCATCCATCATGATCAAGTAGGCTTTATCCCAGGAATGCAGGGTTGGTTCAATATACGTAAATCCATCAATGTAATCTACTATATAAACAAATTCTCAATTGAGGAATCTTGAATGGTTGAGAAGCACCAAAAGAAGTGTTCAACATTCCTAGTCATCAGAGAAATGCAAATGAAAACAACATTGAGATTCCACCTCACACCAGTCAGAATGGCTAAGATCGAAAACACAGGTGACAGCAGATGCTGGTGAGGATGTGGACAAAGAGGAACACTCCTCCATTGTTGGTGGCATTGTAAGCTGGTACAACCACTATGGAAATCAGTCTGGTGGTACCTTAGAAAATTGAACATAGTATTACCTGAGGACCCAGCTATACCACTCCTTGACATATACCCAAAAGATGTTTCAAAATACAACAGGGACACATGCTCCACTATGTTCATAGCAGCCTTATTTATAATGGCCAGAAGTTGGAAAGAACCCACATGTCCTTCAACAGAGAAATGGATACAGAAAATATGGTATATTTACACAATGGAGTACTACTCAGCTATCAAAAACAACGAGTTCATGAAATTCTTAGGAAAATGGATGGAGCTTGAGAATATCATCCTGAGTGAGGTAACTCAATCATAAAAGAACACACATGGCATACAATCACTGATAAGTGGATATTAGCCCAAAAGCTCACAATACCTAAGACACAATGCATAGACCACATGACATGAAACTCAAGAGGAGGAAGGAAGACCAAAGTGTAGGTGGTTTTTTTGTTGTTGTTTGTTTTTGTTTTTGTTTTTTTTTTTTTTAGAAGGAGTAGCAAAATACTCAACCAGAACTCCCAGGGTCTAAACCTCCAGCCTGAGAACAGAAAGGGAGGGACTCATGGCTCCACTTGTATAGGTAACTGAGGGTGGCCTCGTTAGGCAACAGTGGAAGTGGAGGGCCATGGTCCCCGAAAGATTGGATCCATAGTGTTGGGGAATTCGAGAGCAAGGAGGCGGGATTGGGAGAATGGTGGGAGCACAACCTCATAAAAATTGGAAGAGGGGGGTATGGGATAAGGGGTTTTGGGGGAGAAAGGAAGTGGAGATAACAGTTAAAGGTAAATATGTAAAACATCCAAAAAAAAAAAAACCCTGGAAAAAAGATAGTTTACTTATTCAAACGATTTTCAAAGGTTTCCAGGAGATGCTTATTGGCTAAGATCTTATTTTAATCTCTTCACAAAAGAATTTATGTCTGTTTAATATTCTCAAGAGAGATGTAAATCCTAATTTCTCTCAACAATTAATTGACAAAAGAGGAGTAATTTTATAAAAAGTAGAAGCTCTCATTATATATTATATAGATTGATATACATTGATTAATTGTTGGCTGTTTTATAATAGTCCTTTGATAAAAGAAATTATTAATAAAAAATTATATTTCTTTAAATAATGTCTTCATGACTCTCTGAGGGTGGAAGGGGCATGCCCTGTTTACTCTTAACTTTCTAAAACTGAAAGCTCATGGCAAATCTGCTGCTGATTGCCTCTGGCATCGCTGAGACCAATAATAACTAAGTCACAACTATGTGGAAGGACCCTTTTACTCTTAAATGGAATGGCCAGGACCCAGTTCCTCATGGGGCAGAGGATTGATATGCATGTTTGATACCACAGAAGACACAGATAAATGGCCGCCAAAAAGATTAATGAACTAAATAGATACCCCCACAAAACCAGGCCCAATTATAAATAAGATGAATAACAATTGACATCCAGGGAAGAGAAATTTCCCTGAGAATTCCCTTCTTTTTTCCTTTCCAGATTAAAAAAATTAATCACTGGTGATGTCTGCTGTTAGGAGTTCTAATCCTGATGCTGGCTTCTGGACTTACACTACTCAGACTTCCAATGGACCTTTGACAAGGACGTCAGACAGCTATAGACTGACATCACTAATATGAAGAAATCCCTCCTTTCGCTGTCTGATGCAATCCCCCCAAATTGCAAAGGACTTTATTGGACCTGTTTTTCTCTTTTACAATAGAAAAGACTGTGTACAGCTCTAGACCGCGTACAGCCCTTAAAGAAGAATGCTGCTTTTACATAGACAAAACAGGGATGATTAAAGAGAGCATGAAAAAGGCCAGAGAAGGTCTTGAGAAAAGACAGAGAGAGAAAGAGAAAAAGGAGAGCTTGTACAAGAATTGGTCTTCAACCTCTCCATGATTGTTAACCCTACTTCCTTCCATCTTGGGACCAGTAATTAGGTTATTTTTGCTTATTTCCTTTGGTCCCTGGGACTTAAATAGGCTGACTAACTTTGTGAAACAACAGATAGATCATCTGATAGCAAAATCTATTCAGATACATTATTATAAGTTAGCTATGAAGGACCATGAGACTCTAGATGAGGATGTTACTCTATCCAGGGTGCTCCCAAGTCCCATCACCACCCAACCTAAAAGAGGGGACTTCTGCCCCTAGACCAAGCAGAGAGGGGCCACCCAGAACCCCCTCTGTCTGGAGATCTGAATTCTTGCTTAGGCTGCGAGGCTAAGCACTGCAAGGGAATATAAATAAAAGTTAAAAATATGTTTCTGGGTTCCCTGAGGGACAAGCCTGACTGTATAGGGGTTGATGTCAAAAGTATCCCCTCTCCAGGAAAAAGACATCGGGATGGGTATGGCCTTCATGCCTCACTGGACAATGACAGGAGGACTGGAGCCATTACAAGGTCCCCTTTAATTACTGGAGGTTAGGCCTCTATCCCCGCCTTGGCAAGATTAGAATCGCCATGGCCCTTCTATACTTGGAGAAGGGAGGAGATGTCAGGGGCAGCCCTGCTTATACACTGAAGGCCTAAAATCAGCCATAAGCCTAAAATCAGCAATAGGTCTGACATACATGCCTGCTAACACAAAGTCTTGGGTCTCTGTGGAAAAACACCGAAACAGATGTCCATAAACTATCGTAAACAGGCAGCTTTTGTAGAAATCTACCAGGTTGAGTAGCTATAGACCTTGTAAATAGGCAGCCTTTGGCAGATAGTACCAAATTAGATAAGGACAAGTGAATCATAGGCAGAGTCATAGTGACCTGACCCCTGAACCTTCACCCAGCTGATACCCTGTTCTGAAAGATATCTGTAATCCCCCTGAACACCTATGCTCCTGTGTCATCCCCTTCCCCACATCCTGCATTTTCGTGTTTATAACCCCTGTGTTAAAAAGTAAAAATTATGATTTGATAATAATAAAAAAAAAAGAAATGAAAAGAAAAGAAATAACACACAGTGTCCCCCTGACTCTGCTGACTTAGCTTCTGATAATCCATTTTCTTGTTCTCAGAAATACTTTGAATTATAAAATGCTATTGTGGGTTTTGTTAGTATGCTGGGTAAAATAATTTTTATTGATTTCATTTTAAATTTCAAAGTTCATAGTGAGTTAAAATGTCCTTCAACATAATTATAGGTCATATTTATTTTCATATTGTAAAATGCAAGTTAATCTGTTGAACATTTTTTAAAAAATGGATTCTTTTTTGAGAATTTCATATATGAGCACTATATTTACATAATTTTTTCTTTCTCTCCTTCCTCCCACTCTTCCCAACCCCCAATACTTTTCAAATATATCTTATTTAATTATTGTTCATATATATATGTATATATGTATACATGTATAAGTATGTATGTACATATAAATACTGATAAATAAAGTGTTTTGGGGAAAAAATAAAAAAATATATAAAATATATTAAAAAAGATTTCTCTGTTGTAAATTCTCTGTTTAGCTCTATACCTAATATTTTGATTGGGTTGTTCGGGTTTTTTTTGGAGGTTAGCTTCTTGAATTCTTTATATATTTTGCATATAATCCCTTTTTCAGATGTGGAGTTAGTGAAGATTTTTTTCCCCCAATCTTTTGGTTGCCAATTTTTTAAATTGACAGTGCTCTTTGCCTTACAGGAGCTTTTCAGTTTCATAAGGTCCCATTTATCAATTCTCAATCTTTGGGCTTGAGCCATTGGAGTTTTTCTAAAGGCATGAAGCATACAAGCAGATAAAATACCTATGCATATTAAGAAGCTAAGATTAAAAGAGAGAGGGGCTGACAACTGGTCAAAGAGCAGAGAATAAATGTGAGTGGAATTCTCAGCCACAAATGGGACGTCCCTTACCCTTAAGACTCAGTGACCCTCAACCAAAGAACGGATAAAGAAAATGTGGTACATTTGCACAGTGGAGTATGAGTCCGCTGTTAGGAAAAATGACATTGTGGAATTTGTAGCTAAATGGTGGCACTAGAAAATATGCAACTCAGACCCAGAAAGACAAACATGGTGTGTAGTCACTTACAAGTGGCTATTAGCTGTTAAGTAAAGGATAATTGTACTACAAACTACACACCCGGAGAGGGTAAGTAACAAGGAGGGCTCAAGGGAGAGACACATGGATCACCTTGGGAAGGGGAAATGGAATAGATTTTGCAGGTGCCTTGGGGCAGGTGGGCTTGGGAATAGGAGGGTTCAGGTGGAGGAGGAAAGGATGGCTATAATAGGTAGGCATTAGGGGGCAATGTGGAAACCTAGAGCAATGGGAACTTCCTGGAACCTCTGAAGGTGACCCTAGGAAGGAGGCCTAGCAATGGAGCCTGAACTGGCCGTCTTCTGTAAGTATGTAAAGCTCTCAGTGGTGGGACTGCGATACCAACACAACCAGTAAACCTTTGACACACACATGTCCTGCCTGCAAGATGTGCTGGGGCAATGGTAGTTCAGATCTTGATGGGAACAGATTCAGAGATCCACACCCAAACATTAGGCAGAGCTTAGGGAAACCCCACAGAAGAGAGGGAGGAAGTATGAGGAGCCAGAGGGGTTGAGGAAACTAGGAGAACAAGGTCCACAGAATCAACTAAGGATGATAGGATCTTACAGAAACTGAAATGGCAATCGCAGAACCTGCATGGATCTACAGTAGGTTCTCTGCATACTGTGATTGTTTAGCTTGGGGTTTTTGTGGGGTTCCTAAGAGTGGGAGTAGGGGTGTCTCTCACTCTTATGTCTCTCCTCGGGATCCATTCTTCTTACTGAGTTGTCTCTCCAGGTTGATAAGAGGGTTAGAGCCTAATCTTATGGCATTTTGTTTTCCCATGGTTGATTGCTATCTATGAGAGACATGCTCTTTTCTGAAGGGGAAAAGAGTTGCAGTGGATCCAGGGAAGAGGTGAGGTGGTGGTGAGGACTGAGAGGAGTAGAAGTAGGGGAGCCTGCAGTTGGGATGTGTTGTATGAGAGAAGAATAAGTAAAAGGAAAAAAAAAGCAAATATACACCACCTTCAAAATTCCTCAAACAAAAACAAACACTACCATCATCAACCCACTCTCCAGGGACCATCATGGAGAGGAGACAGAAGTCAGGGATGAAAATAGGAAAACAATGTTGTCTTGATGTGGCAGAACTCTTTGTTCATGAGCTCACAGAAGTTATGATTGCATACATAAGAGCACAATATCAAGCCAACTGACATTCTAGTATGGAGTGGGGCTATTAATGGCGTTTGTGGGAGAATCAGTTTTTATTGATGTGAATAATCCTAAATACATGAGTACATGGGTAGCACAAATTGCATTCATTGGGTTATAAAATAAAGAAGGAGGAGGAGGAGTGGGAGAGGGGCCAGTAGAAAGAGAAAAGGGGAGGGAGACAGGGAGAAGAGAGAGTGTGAGGTTTGGAGAGGGACTGAGGGAGGAAGAGAGAGACAGAGAGACAGAGAGAATATATATTGTAGTGAACATGGAAGGCAGCTACTGACAGCCAGGCTAGGAGAAGAAGCAGCTAGGAGAAGCAGCTGACATCCGGGATAAAAGATAAGACCAGCCCAGCCAAGGCTGGGAGGAGATAACCAGCAGAGGAGCCCTGCGTATAGATTAAGAAGTGTGACGTTTGCAGTAAAGTGTTAAGGATGGATAAGGGTAGGATAGAGTATAAGAACCCTGACCAGAGAAGGAAAGTCGGTCCAAAATGACCTGCCTGTGAACTCCACGCCGGTCTGGACTCCACTCAGCCCGACGAGTGAATGAACGAGATACAGACCACCAACTGATCATCCGTGGGCCCAGAGAACTGACCCGAGCCATCGGAGCAAGATTCGCTGAATGCAAAGAGGTGATCCCGAGACGTCGGAGCCCGAGCCTGAGACGCTGGTCAGGTCTTGTAATGACATGTTATCTATCCTTCTGTTAGGAATACTAGCCACAGCAGTTACATTCTTTTGTCTGTGTGTGATAGTGGAAGAGGAGGTCCTCAACCACAACAATTGTGTGTGACCCCGAGTGTGGAATTAAAGCATTAGAAAACCAGTCTGACGGCTGCTCGTTGCCTTATTGTCTACCCCAAGGGCACCTCCTGTCAGAACCAACTGGCAGTCTAGGGGAATAAGTGCTCACGACATATAATTTATCATCTGTCAATAAAAAGTTTATGGCCAATGAGACAGGACATAGAAGGTAGAAAAACCATCAGGGGTAGAGAGATTTCTGGGAAATAGGGGCTCAAGAAAGATTCAAGGTAGATGCTGAAGAAGACATTGAGGAAGAAGCAAGAGGGACTGAAGGAGAGGGGGCTAGAATAAAGGGGAGATTAGGAAACATATGTAAACCAGCTTGTAGCTGAACTCAGGATAGAATCTGGGAGATTCACCCCAGGAACTATGAGGAGACAAAATCTTTTAGGAAACTCCTGCTGAGTAAGAAAACTGGTTCTTTAACCGGTACAGTCCTACAGACAAGCTCTTCTCAAAGCAGTTTCCCAGTCAGGTGGGAGAATAAGAGAGAAAGAGGGAGGCCCTAAACTGAGGTGGTTTATCCTGGCGTGACACATGCCTGCTAGATACATGGTGGCAGCCTGAGGAGCCACCTTGCTTTGTGGCTCCATGAACACCTTCCTAGAGCAGGGGAGAGGTTGGGAGCTGGAGAGGTTAGAGTAGAAGGCTAAAACACCTCTTCTGATGAAGGAGGAGACAGAGGCATTGTGAATGAGGTCTGAGCTAAACAGAGACGAGGGACTGAAAGAAGTTTTCTAGACATGGGTTTTATATATTTTATAATAACACAATGGATTCTATATAAATGTAAAGTATAAAGATTTAAAACTCATAAGAAATAAGCTAAAATGGAGTTGACCTTGCGTTCTGGTTAGCATTGTCAATTTGACACAGCCTAGAGTCACCTTAAAAAGGAGTCTCAATTGAGCAATTGTCTTTTTCAGGTCAGTCTGTGATTATGTTTATGAGGGATTTTCTTGATCACTAGTTGATGCAGGACTGCTCAGCTTACTATACATACTATCCAAACATCACCATACATATATGTAAACAATTCTGTTATTAAATGTCTTCAAATTTGAACCTCACATATTTTGTATTATGCTATTTTTAGATATGATCCCCATACACTCATGTGTTTGCACAATCATATGGGGGCCAGGCAGTGGAATGTGGTAATATAAATATGCTTGGCTCAGGGAGTGGGAGGAAGTTATTATGAGATGTGGCTTGTTGGAGGAAGTGCATCACTATGGGGGTGGTCTTTGAAGTTCCACCCAGTGCAGAATGGACCCTCCTACTAGCTCCCTGGCAGGCAGTTCCTGGCTGGCTTTGGATCAAGAAGCAGAACTCTCAGCTTCTTCACCAGCATCATGTTTTCTTGCATGCCTGCCATGCTTCCTGCTATGATGAAAAAGGACTAAATCTCTGAAACTGTAAACCAGTCCCAATTAAACTGTCGCTTTTATAGGAGTTACCTTGTTCATGATTTCTCTTCATAGCAATGGAAACGCTAAGACAGAAACCCTGTGAGTGCATTTAATCCGGCGAAGCCTTTGCACAATTCTCTAGTCTTCATTACCATGAAAGAATACATCCTAGAGTCTAAACATGCCACCTGTGTCTCAGGACACACCCACAGAGTCCTAATGGTCATGTTTAGTATAATGAAGCCTTTGCACACCTCTGTGGTCTTCATCATTATGAAACTATTCATACTGGACAGTGGTTACATACTGTGCCAAAGCCTTTACATCATGGGGTCCACTGAGATCCAACACAACTCAAACACAGGACAAGGGAAATGATAAGAATTCATTGTAATCAAGTCACTGCTGATAAATCAGGGCCACAAAATTACACTCAGAAGCTCAGCTGCAATACCCCCAGCCTCAGCCTCACCCTGAACCAGAAAGTTATGTAGCTTCCAAAAGTCAAAACCACAAAGTCCTGTTCCAAGTTACAGCTACACTTTTCTCCCAATTACGTTTGTTTTTTTGTTTTACTCTATGTCAAAAGATACAGAATATATGTTGTGTGGTCTACACTATCACAGCCATTTGTTCTTTTGTGGTTAGGAACATGCATTATATTTTGAGGAATAAAACATGAATAACAGAAATTATGGTTAGGAACAGTTGCTATGTTTTAGGTAACAAAACATGAGTGATGAAAGCTGGTCAGATATTGTTAAGTACACAGGTCCCCTAAGACCTAAAACTTAGTTTGAATTTATGATTGAATTGAGGTTGGTAACAAAAAGGAAGTCCTTAGGGAAAATTTCTTCTGCTTCTTTTCAACATTTGTATATTATAGACATATTAGAATTTCTCTCCATAATTTAATGTCGGCTATAGGTTTGCAGTAAAGTGACATTATTATGTTTAGGTATGTTCCTTGTATCCTTAATCACTCCAAGAACTCTATCATAGAGTGGGGTTAAATATTGTCAGAGAATTTTCCATCATCTAAGAGATTACAACTTTTTTTCTTACACTTTAATCACATTATGTTGAACCATCCCTGCACCTCTTGAATGAAGCCTACCTCATGATCTTTTGATGGGGTTTCTATTTTATTTTATTTTTTGTTTTATTAAGTATTTTTACATATTTGGTTTTAAGGAAAAATTGGTCTATAATTCTCATTTTCCCTTATTTTTAGTAATTCCAGTTAGATGGAGTTGAGGCCTTTTAAAACTATGTCATTACCATTCTTTAGATTTCTTCATTGTCTATTATTTTGTCCCATTTTCATTTTAGATTTCATTAATTTGGATATTCTCCATCTTTTAATAAGGGTTTGACTATCTTATCTTTTATCTAATAAAAGGCTCAACGGACCAAGTCCATGTTTCATTAATTCTTTGCCTTCTTCTCTTTCTATTTTGTTGATTTCAGCCACCAACTGATAATTTAATGATGTGTAATCCTTTTGTTTTTCATTGCTCACTTGTTTCTGTTCTAAGATTTAAAGCGTGCTGTTGAATTGCCAGTATGAAAGCTCTCCAGATTTTTCATGTAGGGATTTTGTGCTATGAACCTTCACCTTAGAACCAGTTTCATGTTTTTTGTATTCTGTAAAATTGTGCATGTTTCATGTTCATTTGCATTGAATTCTAGAAAGTCTCCAATGTCTTCCTCTATGTTTGTCTTAAGATATGTTTCATTCATAGTGTGTGTTCAGCTTCCATGAGTTTTTAAGCTTTGTGTTCTTTCTGGTTTTGTTGATATCCAGCTGTAATCCATGGTGGTCTGATAGGATTCATGGTGTTATTTCAATTTTCTTGTATGTATTGAGGATGGCAGTGTGTCTGAATATGTGTTCTGTTTACAAGTAAGTTTTATGAGGTGCTGAGCAGAAGGCATATTCTCCTATATTTCAGTAGAATGTTGTCTAAGTATCACCTGGCCTCGTGTTCATGTTGTCAGTGAGCTGGAATCTTTCTTTCTTTTTTTGAGGGGGTTTCTGGAGAATTTGTCCACTGGTGAGAATGGGGTGTTGAAATCTTGGAATATAAGTGAATGAGTGTTATGTGATTTTAGGTTTAAAACACTTTCTTTTATGAAGGTTGGTGACCATGTGTTTAAGGCACAGATGTTAAAACTTGAAATGGCATCTTAGGTGATTATTTTTTCCTTTAAGGAATTTGTAGTGTCTTTATCTGATTCTTTTGATTAATTTTGTTTAAAATTTATTTTGCTATATTTTAAAAAACCACACCAGCTTGCTCCTTTAATCCACTTGCTTGGAATATCTTTTTACATTTCTTTACCTTGAATTAATGCCTACTTCTGGAAAAAACCTATATATATTTCATAAAATGGTCTTTATAATTTTTCACTCTACATTAGAAGACAGGTATAGCTGGGCAGTGGTGGTGTAGAGTGAAAAATTATAAAGATCATTTTATGAAAATATATATATATATATATATATATATATATATATATATATATATATGCTTTTTTTTTTTTTACCCTAAACCTGAGCAAGAGAATGCAAGTTCCAGAAGGCAGAACTGAATGTAAGATTTCAGGTCTTCACTGCCCCAGGACACATTCCGGGTGGAGGACATTATCCCTGCATCAGAGGACACTTGCTGGATTAATATTCCTCGGGCCTCAGGGTGGGGAAAGCCCAAAGCAAGAAGACACATTCCTGACCACAGAGAAAGATGCAAGTCATCTAGGTGGGGCTATAGCCAGAGTAGGTGAGAGATAGTTAACCTGAAATAGTTGGTAATGATAGGGTAGGGCATAGTGACATGGTAAAATTATATTTTTTAGAAGAATGAGTGTGCAGAGTGATTTTCACATGACTAAATCATTTAGGGTGGGTTCCTCTGAAATGTTCCACTGTTCTTGGTTACCCCTCCCCTTTCCTTGGTCTTTTCAGTGTTACAGCCTGCTGGTGTTCAAAATTTGTAAAGCAAACAATCATGTATAACCATGCAAAAATACAACCAATCATGTGAAACCGTACGAAAATTCCTCCCTTTCCCTACCCCATGCTATAAAAAACCCTTGAGCTTGCTGGCCTTTTGTCAAAACTCTACTCCTGCGAGAGTGTGCAGTTTGACTGCTGGCTGCCAGCTCTCTTCCCTAATAAACCTGTGCTGATTGCATCCAGGTATGGTGTCTTGGAGTTTGTGAGTGGTTGTGACTTCCTCAGACTTGAGTAAGGATCTCCCGAGTTTGGGGGTCTTCAGTGGTGTACGCCTTTAATCCCCGACCTTCAGAGGTAGAAGCAGGCAGATTTCTGAGTTCCAGGCCAGTCTGGTCTACAGAGTGAGTTCCAGGACAGCCAGGGCTATGCAGAGATGGAGAAAGGAATGGAAATTTTTTGAGACCCCTAGCAGATAGAGTGAAGCCAGGCCAGCTGTGTTCCAGGAACTCAGTGAAAGATATAAAAATGTATTAAAGGTATGGAAAAGGTTTTGTGACCCCCTGGAGCTGAGCCAAGAATGTAGGCCAGCCTGTTCACTACCTCCAGGTTCCAGGACTGGCTAACCATAAAGTAGATAGTTGAGCAAGATTGAATTCTTGAGAAAAACATGTACAGGGTGTTCCTCACATGAATGACTAAAGGATGGGCTGGTACTTTCTACTGGTATTCCCTCTCACTTCCCTGGTTTCTGTTTTTTTTTTGTTTTTTTGTTTTTTGTTTTTTCTTTAAATACCCTTCACTAGCAGAGCTGGGGGTCAAACTCATCTCCCTGTGAGTGGGTTATGAGTCTCAACCTCAGCTGGCTGATTCCCGATATAAAGCCTCTTGCTGTTTGTAACAAGGTTGGTGTCTTTTGTGTTATTGGGTGGCCAAGATATCTGGAGACTTGAGTGAGGGGCTCCCCTCTTGGGGGTCTTTCAATTGCGGATGGCCCGAGACTACATTTCCCATAAGGACTTGTGCCAAGATGGCTGCCAGAGAACTAACTGCGCATGAGCAATGAATTCAACCAGGATGGCGATCGGCCTTCAAACTACATATCCCATGATGCCACGAGGAAAAAGCAAGATGGCGGCCAGCTGGAGACTACATTTCCCATAAAGGTTCTGGCCCGGTGCACACGCGCGGTGTTTGGAGATCCCCAAGGGAGCCGATTGACTTCCCCAAGAGCCCGGCTTTTGAGATCCTGGTGGCATCAGCGGGCTCCTTTTGACGTCACAGACCACCCGCCTCGGGGCCACCGGATACTGCGGTGATGACTGGAGCTTTTAGGTACTGTGGTGGGATGGTAGAAGCAGAGACCCCTGGCAGCCTGTGAGTGAGCAGCTGCGCCTGTGAATCTGAGGCACGGGCATGACCAGAGCTGCTTCCTGGTACTTTGGCTGGGGGACCTATGGACACGCCCCCAGACTTGTAGGAAGGAGAACTGTATCCTGTTAGGCGATATTATCACCTGGTTATCATTTTCATGTGGAAGTACAGGCCTGGTGGTACAGCCTTAAATCCCAGGAGATGAACGTCAAGCAGATCTCTGATTCAAGTCTTCCTGGAACAGAACATGTTTTAGGTAAAGAAACCTTAGGTCCAGGCAAAGTATTATGCACATATTACCCAGCGTTCAGGAGACAGCCATGCAGATCCCCGAGTTCAAGGATCATCTACAGAGCAAGTTCAAGGACAGCCGAGCTTAGGCAGTGAAGTTGTTGAAAAATATAAAGCTGGTGATGATGTAATAGAAGGAGTCATGTTCTGGCCCCAGCAGGCAGAGGAACTCAGGAGCTTTGTCCATGTGGCTCTGTCTTTAGAGGCAACAATAGAAGGGACGACTGAGACAACTGATACTGGTTGGCTGTAGTTAGAAAATTAGTGGGGATGAAGAAGAAACCAGCATCATTGAGGTGACATCTTCTGGTGAGTGTTTTCTGAGAGGAAAAGAGGTTGTGTTCCAGAGATAGCCAAGGTTGTACCTTGTGCACCTGGAGTTGATCATGTGTGAGAATCACCCAGGTGGTATTGGTTTCGAAGGCATAAATGAATCTCATGCAGAGCTGCTAAGGCTTGGCATGGTGAAGGGAGTGTATGACAGGAACACAGTGAATCCTAGTTGCAGGGGAAGAACCCAGCATATTGAAGATGTTAGTCCCATGGGATGAGCAGAGAGAACAGCAGCAGCAGTAGAATAACCAGAAACTAGGGTGCTATAGAGGGAAGAGCTGGAGAAGTGAACCAATCTCTTTTGAGGATTGCAGATGATCATGTATGGATCCCAGATACTGGAACAAGAAGCTGTAATATTGAAGTTACCTTTGAAACATTAATATTTTGAGATTCCAGAGCTGTGGGGTATCTGCTCAGGAAAACAGTTCCAGATAGTGCAGTAACAGATAGTGAGGTAGGTCTTTGGACAAACTACCTTTTCTACTGCTGTGAATAGCTTGTGGTTGAACAGGAGCATCTTTCAATAAACAGGACCTCAGGCACAAAGATGAGTTTGTAAAACCCAATCAGTTTTGTTTTAGAGAGCTCACAAAGTCCATTTGAGCAAATATCCTATGACAGACCCACCTTGTCAACAGCTCGTCAAGGTACAACTGCAGGGTATAGATAAGTAACACACCTTACAGAGAAAAAGTTAGCCTATCCACCATGGTTGTCAGATGATTTTGCCCCTTTGATTGGTTCCTGCAGATTATGCCAGTCATGTAGTTTTTAAAATATCAAGCTGCTGACCTGTATGTTAATGTCCCAATCTTGCTGTAACTGAAATAAATACCCAGCACCCCTAGACCTGGTTGGTCAGTTTCGATCTCATGTGAGGCTGACTGGCAAGAATCCTTATTACAGAGCTCATAATAAAGACCTCCATGTGTTTGCATTGCAATAGGCTCCTTGTTGGTCATTGGGGTCTCTGTGACTTGGACATAACAACTTAGTGCATTGACTAGAACCCCAAAACCCCCAGGACTCCCAACTTAAGGATTGAAAGGCCAGTTGTTAAGATCCACCATTGTTTCTGTGTCAGTGGCTTGTCTGCCAGATATGAGTCTGTGTGCCTTGGTTTTCAGATTTTTCTTGAGTATATGTCGAGGGAGATGACTAAATTGAACATGGAACCCTGCTACAGTGGATATGCTGGAGAGTCGCAGCCCCAAAGTGCTTCGAAGATGTTCCAGAGCCTGGTATAGTGGACGGTGTTCCTCTGGTCTTAATTTCTGGGAAGGTTAGAGCAGACTTGGAACCCTGCTACAGGGCTCACAGCTGCCATCCTGTCTTCATTTTCTCCTCTGTCCAAGTGGAGGAATCTGCTGGGTAGCCTCTACTGCCCCCTTGTGGCTGTCTATTTTGTGTGTTGCAATTTGTTATTCTCTGACTGAGGAAATTAGACTCCACCCTAGTCAGTTTAGTTTCTAGCCCCACACCTTGAGTTAAATCCTTAACAACAGGACCTACACCCATTGACTAGTCCATGACAGAGAGCTCTTCGAGACAGCATCCAGGACAAAATCAGGCTCTGCCTACCTTATTTTAAAGAGTAGAAAGACAAAGACCTCATTTTCCACCTCCTGAACTACCCTCTGCCCAGTTCATATGTGACTCTAGTTTTGAACTTGAGCTGTCATAAGATGGAAGGTCATTCTTCATCAAGTCTCACAAAATTAGCATATCTTCCTTGGACAAGAGGTCTTGTCTTGCTGGTGGCCATTTCCAGTTGTGTGGGACAATCTGCTTTTCTGTCCACCTTCCAGCTGTTTTAGCCTCCTCTTTGGTAGCACTGGCCTGGGAACCCAGGGTTAAAGAAACTCACCCCAGGTCAGCATAGCCTCTGAGCTCCCCATTCCAGTGTATCCTTCCCTGCTCTGAGTCAGGTGCCCTGTGTATTTTGTCCTGGCTCAGCCACAACTCCAACTCCCTCTTGTGGTGGCAGGGGCTTCTGTAATTGATATGGTTAAATCATTGGTTTTGGGTTTTTACAACTTCTTCATTTATTATTGTGTCTGTGTCACAGTTGTCTTTAGTTCTCAGTATTTCAGAGCTACAGTCATCTGAAGGAGCCTCAATCAAGGGTGTGCCCTCATCTGAATGGCTGGTTGCTGTGTCTGTGAGAGATAGTGTTGATGATTGATTAGGAAGGCTCTTCCACTGAGTATTGCAATATCCCTAAGCAAGTAGGCCAGTGCTGGTTGAGAGAGCTAGTTGAGCATGAGACAGTGACCAAGCAAGCGAGCAAGCCAGGAGACAGTGTTTGTCCATGCTTTTTGCCTTCATTTTCTAATCTAAGTTGCTGGTTCTCCTTGATTCCCCTTTCTTATCTGCTCTCCCATCCAGTTCTCTCTCTCCCATCTGCCTCCTATGATTGCTTTATTCTCCCTTCTGAGTGAGATTCAACTGTGCTCATTTCAGCCTTCCTTCTTGTTTAGTTTCTTTGGGTCTATGGAGTGTAGTGTGGGTTTCCTGTATCTTATGATTATTATTCACTTGTAAGTGAGTACATACATGCACGTGGTTTTAGGTCTGGGTTACCCCACTCGAGATGATAGTTTCTAGCTGTATCCATTTGCCTGCAAAATTAATGATGTCATTGTATTTATAGCTGAATAATGTTTCATTTTGTAAATGAACCATATTTTCTATATTGATATTTTGGTTGAGGGGCATCTGGATTCTTTCCAGTTTTAAGTTGTTATAAATACAATGTCTATGAACTTAATGGAGTTCCTACTCTAGATTACCTGCCTTCACAGAGTTCCTCCTGTATCTTGTCTTTGTCCTTTGAGAGGGTGTGGGCCCCTGGGAATCCATGATGGTGTATCTATTGGGTTAGGTGCATCCTCTCTGCTGAGGCCAGATGTGGCAGCCCAGTTAAGGAAACAGAGTCCAAAGATAGAGAGCAGCTTTAGGGACAGCTCCTGCTACAGTAGTTGGAGGACCATCAGGAAGACTGAGCTGCACATCTGCTACTTATGGGCCAGGGTCCTTTGTCCAGCCTGTGTGTGTTATTGTTTGTGGCTCAGTTTCTTAATGTCACCAAGGATCAAGGTTAGTTGAGTCTGCTGGTCTTCCTGTGGAGTTCCTGTCCTCTTCAGGGCCTTCAATGCTTTCCACAACTCTTCCATCATAGTTACCAAGGTGCATGCAATGTTTGACTGTGGACCTCAGCTTCTGCTTCAGTCAGAAGCTGGGTGGAGCCTTTCAATGGACAACTATGCAAGGCTCCTGCGTGGGAGCATCACAGAGTATCCTTAATAATGTCATGGATTCAAGCTTGTCCATGTGTGTCTCCAATTGAATGAGTTTTCATTGTCCACTCCTTCAGTCTTTGTTCCAGCTTTATGTCTGCATTTCTTTTAGACAGGATAAATTTTGTTCTGGGTGTCTCCAGTGTTGTGGTTGAATCTGATCCTTCAGTTTTCTTCTCATGCTCCCATACATTCCCCATTTGGACTCTGTCCCTAAATCACATAAGATACTGTGAACACATTTGCTGTTCAATGCTATGCTACTTTGCAAACCTGGTGATTTTATATTTTTAACTTTATTCATTCTGTTTTTGTTTTTCTATATCAAATTTTTCTGTGAAGCCCTTCCTGTCCTGATTGTAGATATAGAAACCACAAAAGCCCCCTGACATGTTTTTGTTAAATAAGCACATGCTTTTGTGCTGCTCTTCATCCACATCTTTTGAAATTCAGCCAAATGCATAGATTATATTCTATTTCTCTGGATGGTTTATGCTCATGTCATCAATATTATCTGATGTTTCAGAGTCATTGAATTGCAGGTGTATGATGTTCTGCCTCACTCTTGTGTTTGTTCTGAAATTTTTGAATAAATAAGTGTATTATACTTGTGTGCATGAATATGAATGTGTGCCTCATCTTTACTGTCGTCAGAAGATGGCCTCAGAACTGCTGATCTTTTTTTTTTGTTTGTTTGTTTTTGTTTTTTCGAGACAGGGTTTCTCTGTGTAGCCCTGGCTGTCCTGGAACTCACTCTGTAGACCAGGCTGGCCTTGAACTCAGAAATCCGCCTGCCTCTGCCTCCCAAGTGCTGGGATTAAAGGCGTGCGCCACCACTGCCCGGCTAGAACTGCTGATCTTGAAGAAATGGACAGGTGTTGGTCCATAATGTATATGCTTGAAACTGACCACCATTATGTGGAAGACCAACAAGAGCTTTCAACTCCTGAGCTATATCTCCCGAACTACATTGTTTTTTCCTGATCATCATATACATTACTAATATTTTTATCTGTCTATTTTTAACTGTTTAAACATGCATTCCTTTCTAGTAAAATTTAATTAATGTTGATGTTTGAACTGGTTCACTGCATGTTTTTGCAAGATAAATACAGAACTGCAGTGAATGTATAATTCTTTGTAGGAATTTCAGTAAAGAACTGTGAGTTCATTCTATCATTTTTGTTTCCTGGTTTATTTTTGTAGCAGAGTGAGGTTATTAACATGTAATTTTTGCCATCCTGAAAATCAATGGACAGACCATGCTGGCATCCAGCTCAATGACATACACATGCATTTACCTCTGTGATTAAAGACATGAGGAAATACATGCAGCTTGCCCATCACGTTTGTAGTTAGTAATTGTTCATCCACTTTTTCAGATGTGTGTTCAGTACTGTTGACCTGTTTCCCCCTGCACATCTCTCTCAATTGCCATTTGTGATCCAAGGCTATATCTTATTGAAAGGGTTCAGAAGTAACACAGGTGAACCTTATATTTCAATTTCATTCTAAACTGACATGGTGATTATAATTTATGTGTCAGCAAATAAGTGGAGGAACACCTGAATTATATGATTACATTGTTTAGGAAGCATACATTTACTTTGTAGTGATGTCAGTATCAGGCTTTGTGTTGTACACATATATGTGATATTTTAGTATGCGGTGACTTATGATGATGTGCATGTGAACTTCACTGTGGAAGAGTGGAATTTGCTGGATCCTTCCCAGAAGAATCTCTACAAAGATGTGATGCTGGAGACCTACTGGAACCTCACCACTATAGGTAAGACTGTGAATTTTCTTTTGCTTTTCAAAATAAGGGAAAAATGTTTCTTGGATAATGAGGATCATCTCTTCTTTCAATAGAGAACAAGTAATACTGAGTTGAATAAATCAGGTTAATTGCTGTGAAAATTCAGTGTAACTTGAATTCTGCCTAATTGCAATACTATATCATTTATTTTCTGGTACTGTGTTTTAGGCTATAATTTGGAAGACCATCATATTGAAGAACAAGGTCAAACTTCTAGAAGTCATGAAAGGTAATTTTAATGTTTAAGCTGATACAAATATGCTTGTGAAGAAATTTTAATATGATCTCGAAGCTCTAAAAGAAAGTAAATGTGTAAAATATCAGTCTTTTTATTGTAGCTATGATTATAATATTCTCCCAAAACTGTGTACCTCAATGTCAGTTATCTGATTTTTGTTTGCAAGGCACTTCTGTAAAAAAGAAGGAAACAATGCCTTAAGAAATTCCTTTATTTGATATGTATTTCTATTAGAACTATATTGTGGAACTATCAATTTGTATAGTCTCACAATATTTAGATGTTGCACATTGAACAGTGATAAACATGTATCCATAACCTTCTAATAAGCAAATACTCCATGATAAAGTTGGTGATACTCATATTCTTGTAGTGAAATTTTTAAATTTATTGTGAGGTCAGTTTATGAGAGTCAAGAATGTTGTTGTGGAGAAACATTAATCATGTCTGCAATGAACAAAAATCAATGTGTGTACAATCAAGGTAGAAACCTTTCATTTGTTCTTCTTTTTTAATGGGTGTATCAATTGTCAGAATGGATGAAACCATGTGAGCATAGAGATACTAATAAGAACAACGTACCTCTATCTATTTCAGAACAATGAGAAGATATGTAGTATTCTGCCTTTGGTAGACTTTCTGAATATGATAGGTGTTTGCAATTAATTGGTTTTCTGACTTTACTGGGAACATCCCCAAAGTCACACTGCAGAAAATCTCTATGGGTAGTAGAAGTTTGTAAATTATTTTGTTCATCCTGGTTCCCAGTGCTGCTGTTGTGTGATGCAGACTAAGAATGCAAAACTAAGAATGCAAAACTAAGAATGCAATCACTGTTTTAAGGCTCTGAGTTATCCCATATTTATTATGACATGTTAAAAACATCATATAGAAATCTCATACAGATAAAGGATTCTGTAAATGTGAGCCATGTAATAAATGATCTTACCATCACAGGTGTTTTTAAAGAGGCAAAGCAACCCACAGTGAGGAAGTACAACCATGGACATCAAAGTGATAAAACCTTAAGATCTGAGTGTTCTTTAGTATTAGACCAACTGTAAAATTTATTCATATTGATAAAATGATTGATCAGGCTAATGAATGTAGTAAAACTTTCACATGTGCCCATTGTTGTTGCAGGCATGAAAGAAGTCATACTGGAGAGAAACCATATGAATGTAATCAATGTGGTAAAGCCTTTTCATGGCACAGTCATCTCCGATTTCATAAAAGAATACATACTGGAGAGAAACCTTATGAATGTAATCAATGTGGTAAAGCCTTTGCAAGGCCCAGTCATCTCCAAAGACATAAAAGAACACATACTGGAGAGAAACCTTATCAATGTAATCAATGTGGTAAAGCCTTTTCATGTCACAGTACTCTCAAGTATCATAAAAGAACACATACTGGAGAGAAACCTTATGAATGTAATCAATGTTGTAAAGCCTTTTCATGTCACAGTCATCTCAGATCTCATGAAAGAACACATACTGGAGAGAAACCTTATGAATGTAATCAATGTGGTAAAACCTTTTCATGTCACAGTACTCTCAAATATCATAAAAGAACACATACTGGAGAGAAACCTTATGAATGTAATCAATGTGGTAAAACCTTTTCATGTCACAGTACTCTCAAATATCATAGAAGAACACATACTGGAGAGAAACCTTATGAATGTAGTCAATGTGGTAAAAACTTTTCATGTCACAGTCATCTCCAAAGACATAAAAGAACACATACTGGAGAGAAACCTTATCAATGTAGTCAATGTGGTAAAGCCTTTTCATGTCACAGTGGTCTCCAATATCATAAAAGAACACATACTAGAGAGAAACTGAATGTCATGAATGAGGTAAAGCCTTTCCAGGACACAGTCATCTCTGAATACACAGAAGAAAATGTGCAGAGTGAAACCTTATGAATGTAGTCAATGTGATAAAGCCTTTACATGTCACTGTACTCTCCAAACACTTGAAGGACACAGGCTTTAAAGAAACCTTAGAGATGTAATGAACGTGGTAAAGCCTGTGCATATCTCTGTAGTCTCCAAAGACATAAAAGAACACAAACTGAGCAGAAACCTTTTTATTGTTCTAAAGTTGGGAAATTGTTTATATTCCACAGTGGTTTCTGAATACAGAAATGAACACATATGAGAGAGAACCCATCTGAAAGTAATCAACATGTTAAAGCCTCTGCATATTCTAATCATTTTTAAAAGCATGAAAGAATTTATACTAAAAATAAACTGTGGTGATTTAAATATTCTTGACCCTAAAAGTGGCAATATTAAGAGATGTGCCTTGTGGGAGTAGATGTTACCTTTTTGAAGGAATTGACTTACTATGGTGGTGTTATTTGGAGCTCAGGCCAGAACAAAACAGACCCTCCTACTACTTGGCTGGAAGACAGTCTTTTCCTGAATGCCTTCTCATAAAGATGCAGAACTCTCAACTCCTTTTCCAACGTCATGCCTGCCTGCATGCTGACATACTTCTTGCTAAAAAAGGCCCAATTATATATTTGCCTTTAACACAATTGCCTTGGTCACAATGTCTCTTCTTAGCAATGGAAATTTTATCTAAGACAGAAGTTGGTACCCCAGACTTAAGCATTGCTATGATAGGCCTGACTATGTTTTTTTGTTTTGTTTTATGTAACAATGTGGATTTTTAGACTTTGTATTTGTATATGCATTAAGTGGAACTTAATGGACCATCCTAGCAGGAATATGAAACACATATGTACTGAGGGTGATTTGAACTTTGTGTATAGTTTTTATAATGTTTTGCTGAAGAATGTTGCTGCCTTTTGCCCTTTTCTGTAGGATTTCGTAAAGAGGTTGATGTTCATTGCATTGACAAAGGGAGTCTCAGGAAAGCCAAGCAAAGCCTTTGACCTATGATTAGTCTCATGCTGATTGTTTTGAGCAAGCATAGTAATCTTAGAAAGAAAAAAAGTTAGGTCAAAAGAGAGAGCCTCACCAGTAAGTTGAATGAAGCTAAATCCTGGGATCAAAGATACACAATGGTAATAAAGAAATGGTGAAATTAGGGCAAGATTCCATTCACCTAAACTTATGGATGTGAAGTTGTATAAAGGAGAAGTATATCGTGTTAGGCATTATTATTACCTGGTTGTTTTCATGTGGACACGAGAGTTACCAGTATGTGTGAAATTGACAACTAATGGATTGTGATTACTATTCTGCATTTTAATTTTAAGATCTAAAATAAAATACTTAAGGACAGTCATGGTGGTATATTCCTTAAATCCCAAGAGATGAGTGTCAAGCAGATTTCTGATTCAAGTCATCCTGGTACAGAACAAGTTTTAGGTAAAGAAAAGTTTAGGTATGGACAAAGTGTTACACACGGATTACCCAGCATTCAGGAGACAAAGCCATGCAGATCTGAGTTCAACGTTAATCTACAGAGCGAGTTCAAGGACAGCTGAGCTTAGGCAGTAAAGTTGTTGCAAAATAGAAAGCTGGTGATGATGTAATAGAAGGGGCCATGTTCCAGCCCCAACAAGCAGAGGAACTCAGGATATTTGTTTATGTGGTTCTGGCTTTAGAGGCAAGAAGAGAGGGGATGACTGAGACAACTGATGCTGGTTGGCTGTAGTTAAAAAATTAGTGGGGATGAAGAAGAAACCAGCACCACTGAGGTGACAACTTCGGGTAAGTGTTTTCTGAGAGGAGAAAGAAGTTGTATTCCAGAGGTAGCCAAGGTTGTCCCTTGTGGTGCAGCTTGACTTAGTCCTGTGTAAGAGTCACCCAGGTGGCACTTGTTTTAAGGCATGAATATTTCATGCAGTGAAGCTGAGGCTTGGCACCATGAAGGGAGCATGAGAGGAATGCAATCAAGACTGTTTGTCACAGAAGAACCCAGCATATTGAAGATGTCAGTCCCATGGGATGAGCAGAAAGAACAGCAGCAGCAGTTGAGTGGAGTCAAGCAGAACCTAGTGTACTATAGAGGGAAGAGCTGGAGACAAGACCCAGCTTCTTTTGAGGAGCGCAGAAGATCATCTGTGGATCCCAGATACTGGAACAAGAAGCTGTAATTTTGAAGTTACTTTGGAGACCCCAAGAGTTTTAGCATCCAGAGTTGTGGGATACCTTCTCAGGAAAACTACTTTCAGGAAATAAAATCAGCCAAAGAGAAAGAATTGTGCTGCAGTGAGCAAAGCAGGAAGGAGTTGGGGATCTGAAGAACACTTTACCATCAGACATGGGGATGCAGATTTTGGAGATTGCCTTGCTGGCTTTTGGTCTTCTTTTGGCCCAGTATGTCCTCACAATGTTGATGAGGAATGGTGAAGTATATCCTGTGAATTTGGATGGATATTATGTGCTATTTGTTTTGGAAAGTACAGTGGATTACAGTTACATGATTGGAATGATCTCAGAAGAGATTTTGAACTTTGGACTTTTAACATTTATGAGACTGCTATAGATAATGAGGACTTTTTAATTTGAACCTCATGTAATTTGTATAATGCCATTTTTAAATATGGTCCCCATACACTCATGTGTTTGTACAATCATATGGGGGCCAGGCAGGGGAATGTGGTAGTGTGAATATGCTTGGCTCAGGGAGTGGGAAGAAGTTATGAGGTGTGGCCTTGTTGGAGGAAATGCATCACTGTGGGGGTGGGCTTTGAAGTTCCACCCTGTGCAGAATGGGCCCTCCAACTTGCTCCCTGGACAAGACAGTCTTGTAGTGGGAGACAAATCTCCAACGCAGATAAGAGCAGTCAATGAAAACAGAACTCAGTCATTATAAATATATTCTGCAAGCCTAGATTGGGCAGATTCACCACTAGTTACTCTGTTCCCCAGCTATGAGACCCTTATAACTTGAGGATTTTCCAGTCACACATTTGTCCTTCTACCTCTTGCTTCCATCATCTTCCTTGATTGTCCTCCATTGTCTTTTCTCTCATCTCTTCTTTCCAGTAGTCCTCGCTTTTCTCTCCCCAGTCGTCTTCGTCTCAGTCATCTTCCTCCTACATTGTGTTCCTCCATTTGTCGTCTCTCTCTCTTTCTTCCACAAATCTTTATATCTCCACCTCCCCTTCCTCTGCCCAATCACTGGCTCCAGCCTTTATTTTACAAATTAAGATGGGCAGAATGTTCACTAGAAATCACCTGTGTAATGATTCACACCTCCTCTGCAGCCCTTCACAGGAAAGGGGAATTAGTATCCAAATAGAAGGCCAGGGCTATCCACAACACAGTCTCTTCTGTGGCTGCATTTGGATCAAGAAGCAAAACTCTCAGCTTCTTCTCCAGCATCATATTTTCTTGCATGCCTGCCTTGCTTCCTGCTATGATGAAAAAGGCCTAAATCTCTGAAACCATAAGCCAGTCCCAATTAAAAGGACTTTCTCGTGTCATTGGGGCCTCAACGTGAGGAAGAAGGACAAGGCATTTACTGAGCCCCTGTAGCCACAGCCACTGTGCCTAACTTCCTGCCTGGAGGAACCCTCAGCATTCCCAGCCACAACTACCCACACCCCTTCACAAGCAGGAGGGTCTTCTCAACTGTATATGTCATCTGATGTGCCTAATATTCATGGCTATCCTAGATGCAAGGTGACAAATTTGTTGCAAACTGATGATCAGTGATCCTGTGGCTGGATCCTGAACTCACAGGAGTCTCCCATGGATGTGTGGCAGTGTAAGACAATTAGCATGCCTACCTCATGTACCTGTCACTACAGGTTTGCAGACTTTTCTCTTTGATTGGGAGTGATCCAGAACACTTGGTTGGGAGGACTCAAGTAAAGTCTAGTGTGGGCAGAAAAGAAGTGTTCTCCATTAAGAAAATTTGTTGCTGTTTCAGAGGATGCACATGACAGCTACAAACCTCTTTAACTCAAATTCTGGAGAATCTGATGCCTGCTCTGGCCTTTGTGGAAATTGTACGCATGTGGTGCAAAGACATTCAGCAGGCTGAACACCCATGTTTTATTAATTTTTCTTTTAAAATAAATGTTATAATTTTAACTGTTATGTTTTATATAAGTGTTAATTGTTATCCACCTTGCCAGTGTAGTTTTTATCATGTGCACTGTTCCTCCGTGAACTCTGTTCTCTTGCACTCTTATTTAATTTAAAAACATATTGATAGGTATGATAATTTGTAGAGTGTCTATGTCTTGTTGTCTGAATGATTGGTTATTCTATGTTTCTTGTTCAAAAGAAAACTGGTTAAAACTGCTTGCTTATTTTAGTTTAAAACTTGCTTGGGAAGCAGTCTCAATTTACACAAGAAAAACTGATAATTCACCCTGCTCTGTGGCTAAGAGAAGGGCATCAGCAGAAAGAACCTTGAGAGGAGTTAACTGTTTTCATAAGCGGCTCTTGGAAGGGGGCCAACAGTTTTTTTGCTTCTGTAGTAAGGGAGTTGATAGTGGTTTTTCCCAGTTTGATAAGTGAAAGGATGCTTTCCTCTTAAATTACAGCTAAAAAGGTAAGAAAATCTGTTTAGATGTACATTTATTCTTATTTTAGTTGGTTTAAAAGTAATATAAGTATGTTCTATATATATGTCTTGGTTATATATTGTTGGGTATGATTACAAATTTATAATTTTGGTAACAAAAAGCGGGATTAAAACTGGTAATTCAGAGTTGGAGTCATTCAAAAACCAGCAGTATAAAAGAGATCCCAGTAAGAGTTTTATCCAAGATCAAACAAAGCCCTGATGAATACCTTCTTCTGTTATACAATTGGCTTATTAATTGATCCCTCTAAAAGAGTTTTAATACAAGTCTTTGCTTTCATACAACAAGCTTTACATTTTTAGAGAGTGCTTGTTGCTCCCAAAAACATCCAAAGACAGTATCTTTTCAAATATCTGAGACATCAGTTATATTCCTAAATAAATTGACACACACCCAAAAAAAAATCAAAGAAGAAAACATAGTTTACTCATTTTTAAATTATTTTCAAATGTTTCCAAGAGATGATAATTGGCTAAGATCTTATTTTAAGCTTCCCACAAAAAGACTTAAGCCTCTGTTTTAATGTTCTTAAGAGGAATACAAACCCTAATTTCTTTCTACATTGGCTGAAAAAGAAAAATAATTTTACAGAATTGGCTGTTTTATAATAGGTCCTTTGAATAAAAATATTATTAATATAGATTTATATTTATTTCCAAAAGAAGTTTTAAACATCCCTGTTTTAAAAGTTGTTACTGTGTTAATACAAAACTATAGGTTAAGATAACAAAGGAATCTTAAGAAAGAACTTAATAAAATATTCCTTATTCCAAACAATAATAAAATTAGTTATTAAAGAATACTGATATTTTGGCCTAATACATGATCAATTCATTACAGCTTTTTTCTATACATGCTCTTGTATTTATACAGATAGCCCATAAGAGGTGTGTTTACTGTATTAATAGACAGCTCATTTAATGAGAAGATGATACATATATAATTAGATTACATATTTACTCTCTTGAGTTTCCCCCTGTTTCAGCAAAGATAATTGAAACTACGGGCTGTAGCCACTATTTAAAATACAAAAAATTAAGCTTTCAGTTGATATACTTTTAGCCAGTATATGACTTATGGTTTATAATTGCTTTAAATTGTTTCTCTTTTAGATATTGTTAATTTTCAAAGTTTACAAATACAGCTCAATTTAAGAAACATGTATTTTTCCTCAATTTTTTTTAAGGACATTTAAGAGCTCATACTAGATCTCCTAGACCCCAAAAAGATGCCATAACAACTTTGCATATAGATAGGTTATACACACTATAAAAAACAATTTTTGGCCATACAATTTTATTCTTTACATTGGGGTTGCTGTTTCTTTATCTAGATTACACTGTGTCACTGTAGCTGATCTGCCTTTTGTGATCCCTGAGACCAAAAGCTGCAGTCTTTTGGCACTTAGCAC